>NW_027657301.1:0-33589 GCF_964235325.1 Thermobia domestica | reverse complement strand
GAAATCGGCGCCCTTGCATGTTTGTGGCCATATTATCTGAATACCATCGTGTTACTATCAGCTGTTAAATCTATGATAGGGTTGTGATACTTCCAGGAATTTTGGAGGACGTATCGGAATCCATATCAGCAATCTGGTGTCCCGAAAGTACTTCCAGGATGCATAAATCTCTCGGTTTTCGGCGAACAAGAGAAAAATTTAAAAACATTTAAAACTTTTTTCTTTAAATCTCTTTATGGATATAGCGGCTTAAAATTAAAGACAAGGAATTAACTGCATGATTCAAGTATTCATACACGAGCACCCAGTGATGGAAATGGAGATCGAAATAGAACATCTCAATAATGTGGATTTTATTTATTTATTTATTTATTTATTTATATGGATATGTGAGTTCCTTTTTGAGGAAGGGGGGTTAATATTTTATTTTGAGTTTTTACACTTACTACACCACCAGTAGAAGAAAGTGAATGCAACCTTTGTCCAATTTATTTCGTGCATTTTAAAGATAACATACTGTGCTGGATTTTCACTTTTAACATATAGTGTCCCTAATTTATGGTTACCAGTAACGTAGCGTGAAGTTTTGAAATGGGTAGGCTGAAATTAGATTCGTAGCTAGAGGGTGACTAGGAGGGGCCCAATCTCCTGAAAGTTGCAATTTTTGTTGTATGTATATATGAGTGTAAAGTGAATTTAAGTTACCCTCCCCCCAAAAAAAACATCCCGTCCTTATTTAAACGATCACGTCCTACAGCCGTGTGCACCAACGAAGTTTAAACGAGCGTTCACTTAAACGCGTTCAACATTAAACTTCCAAGTTTAAACGTGGTTCCGGGACTTTCGTTGCATCATTGAAAATCGAAGTTCAGTAAACCTCGTTTAAGTAAACTTCGGTCAATTTGTGAAATCGACTCTGATTGGTTGTCATCTTTTGTCTCTAACCTTCGTTTAACAAAGTAACAAATGAAGAAAGCATACCGCGTGCCGGGGCTCTCGACTCTCGAGATTGTGTGCATCTCGACTGAATACATCATCAAAGAATGGACTAATAAATTATACCTGCAATAAAATAAGCGAGTAATACTTGGTGTTGCAATATTGGTAGTAGATTTTAGAATTAGATTGTAGCGTGTAGTTGTACTATACGAATCCATAGTATAAGTAGTAGTAGGAAAGGGTTAGAGGTCCCGCAGGGATTTGTTGGGTTCTGTTCTCGGTGCAGTTTTACTATACGGATACACAGATTTCAAAATGTATAGAGAAATATAGACTTTCCCATTTTATGTCGAGAACAGAACTCAACTAACCCCTGCGGGGCTTCTGACTCGTTCCTACTACTACTTATACTATGGATACGTAAAACTGCACGTTGTTCTCGACATAAAATGGACAGATTAAAGACGTCTGCAATTTTTTCCATATATTTTACAATCTGTGGATACGTAGCCCCTATAGTAAAACTGCACCATAAAGATTCACTAAACTTATAACAAAGAACAAATATAACGTGGATCTATATGGTCCAGTGGTGATTTCATGAATTGACCGGGGGGAACTTCTCCCCGAGAACCATGAAATTCCCTCGTGACCATATATCCTATCATCCTCAATGTGGATTCCTAAGTACATTTCATCCCCAGTATATTAAAATTCTCCACCACTAGAAAATAAAAAATGAAAAAAAAACCTGGAATCCACTGATGGGGAAAATTGATTCAACAGTTATTCATACTTCATCGTGAAAACGTTATTCTAATGCCTTTTACATCCTTTTTCCTGTTGGCGTTTGCCTACAATTCCTAGTTAGCGTAGGTAAAGTTGAGGAGCGCTACCATTTATTCTTTCCATTTATGATCTAACGACTTCTGCATTTTTAGTTTCTCACCTGTCCACCAGCTACGCACACATTTATAATATGCTCGCAAACTTATATGTTATAAATACAATAAGTGCAAAAACCACGCACGAATCTGTGCTAAATGTCCAAAACAACCTAAGTTTGTATCTATTCCGATTCGAAGCAGGGCACAATTTGAGGGATCGCTCGTGATTTTGTCCGCGAAAGCAGGCACATTAACGATGGTGGTGTATGCGTAAGGAAAGACAAGTGTGGAAAATATCAACCTCCTGTTTTGCGGTGCAATTTCTCAAAAAGAAAAAAAAATCGCTACACATGTTAGTAATCTGTGATTATAGAAACAGCGTAAAAATATATGGTTCATAATTATGCAATTATAATACAAAACTTGCTTGCAGTGATCACCTACTACAGATTGGTACGTATTTTTTGTACTAATTTGTTGATTACTCGAGCAGACGGTTCTACCAAATTTTGACGCTTTTTTACATTTTCAGGTTAGATTAGAGCTTTTTTTTTAAGCAGAGCATGCACTAAATAAAGAGCTCCATTTCTACTTCGGAATTGATTAGGATGGCTCAGTAACATATAAATAAAGTGTGGGCGTATAGCATAAAAACTACTGTGTATAAAACACAAACCAAGTTATGCTAGGTGGCCACTAAAAAGCACGAATGCTATCTAACCGAGTTAGAGTAGGAGCGCAGTAGGGAGGCCCGAGCGGTTGCGTCCATGGGAAGCACGCGCTTCAGTGACGGGGTATACACATAAACGAGGACAGTGGAAGAGCACACTTACACATACAATAATTTCTTTATCACTAATAATTAACATCAATATGCTGTGATAGATGGTAATTACTTATATTCACACTTTCATCCTTCATGAAAAATATTTCACGTCGTTTTTTACCTATAAATTTTCTATTTGGTAGAACTGTCTGCTGGAGTGAACCCGTAAGAGATTCAAAAATAGCTTGTAATGATTAGCTTGTGAAGTTTGGTGCGTGGTTTTGAGACGTGTGGCTTTCACTATAGTAGCTAAGTTTCTGTGTGTCTTATACAATTGTACGCAATTGTTTGATAATACTCTAGGAAGAACTGGATAATGAGTTTTACGAGGAATAACTGGATAAGTTTTACGCTGTTTGCATGGAAATTTTAAAGAAAATACTGTATTTATTGACATAACTTGTATGCCCTCCTAACGTTAACCTTTACTGGACAATTGCTTAGAAAATTCATTGTCGAAAATGCTGAGAGCTGATTTTGTTAAAAAAAAAAAAAAAAAAAAAAAAAAAAAAAAAAAAAGCACAGTAGTTTATTTCTAGTGGGTTCTCTATTGTAAAGCTACAGCCTCGCAGATTTTCTAGCTACATATCCTTATTTCTTTTTGCTGGTTAACAGACTTTACCTGAAAATTAAAAAAGAACTGTATTCCTAAAACTTCAGAACATTTATTTCATTTTATTGATATACATTGTATCTAGCAAAAAATAATGAAACCACGAGCAGAAAATTTCTCCGATCACGAGAATTGTAATTTCATTATTGGAAAAATACAAAAACATTATTGAATGTAAACAGACTGACTTGGATCAACGAAGTTTTAACCCCCAAATTCGGCCGTTCAAGCTAAAACCATGTTCATCCACCATTTGACCGAGACTTATCCTTGAACGTTGTTGGTGCAACAGACATTTTCACTGAACTTGGCTATGATCCTCGTTCAACAGTTGAACTTCGTTGGTGCACACGGCCGTGTGTTCTGACTACGCTGTAATGCTTGGTAGAAAAATGCTAATTCATGCAATATATATTTCATACAATGCAAGAAAAAATTTAAGAGTGGTTCCGCTTCATATTTCCCTTACACATACGGTTTCCTTACACATGCGATACTTGCATATCACACATACACTGTATTACTGTTTCGAAGAAACAAATACAAACGGATAGCTATAGGACGATCTTATGTGTAACTTCCCCAAATCATAGACAAATTTAAGCTCTTCACCCACAACAACACATATCAGCATGCTAATGGAAAACAGTGGAGCAGTAGCTCACACTCAATTGATGATTTTTACAGAAAAAGCTATTTTTAAATGAAAAGTATGAAAAAAAAACTATACTTCATCTGAGGTCTCCTTCAGTATCGATCTTCGAAAAACTTGCGGATAGCAACGCAACGCAAAAAAAAAAAAAAAAAAAAAAAATACAACAAGCAATTATAACTGCTATGTCAACTATCGAAAACTAAAATGTAAATTTTACGCTACGCAAACATGTACGTAATAAGGTCCCTGATGTATTAATACTATTCATAATAACATAACATTTTTATTCTCTGTGTCTCTCTTTTTTCTTGGTCAAAACTCGTTACTGAATGTGAGCTTCTAAATTTTTCATAGTCTCCGTTCTATACTTTCTTCCAAGACCGCATCCTGTCGCTTTTGTTTCGCCAAACACTTAAAAGGCTAGCCTTTCGTCAACATTCGTCCACTTTCGTTGCATCATGTTGAATTTGTGTATAGCTCAAGAAGTTTTCGTCTGCTAAGGGTGGCGGGAAAGTGATTGTCACCGCCCAGTTCTCCTAATTCCATAAGGGAAGCGGAAGGCTAGCCGCCGATAGCCTTCAATGCGTTTTTGCAGAAGCTTCGCTTCAATTCGCTTGATGTTTAAACAGCGTATTATAAAATAAATTCATTTTAATAAAATTAATTGTATCAATATCCAAAAGCAACATTTGAGGCTGATGTATAAATAAATGGATAGGCTAAGCCTTATAGCCTTAATGGACACTACGTCCCTGATGGTTACCCTTTCTTACATTTCGAACGCTTCCTGTCATTTCACTCACTGCCCCCGAACAATGTTCTGATACCTATGAAATGTTCATACTCCAACCCAAGTTTTACCAATAAGTATTCAGATTGCTCCAGAGATGGCAGCATATGCTAGCTGTGGACATCAGTGCCATCTAGAAACAATACTGAAAACTTCTGAGACTTGCATGTAGCTCACTGTACGAGATAAAACCTAGCCGGTTGCCGAAGCTCTCGAGGACAGAAGGACCTCGAAGATATTTATTCACCGTAAATCTTATCATGTAAGTAACGCAGACCCCGTTTAACACACTATTTATACGCAATCCACAAACACGTTTTTATCTCCAAACAGAAACACGATTTCCTTTAATACTTTAGAAATTATTTATTATTAAAAGTACAACAGATCTATGTTCCTCCTTCCTGTGGTCAAGCACGTACGCAGAAATTTAATTCGGGAGATGTTCACAGCTTTTGCGGGGCTCCAAACTCAATATTAGGATAAATTATATTAAAACTTTAAAATCGCCCCTAAAATTACACCAAATTTACAGAAAGGTCGGAATTTCGGGGAATGCAGACATCCAGGATCCACCCTCTGTGTACATATCTGCCTGTGGTGACAATATATGTCTGTATTCTACTCAACAAATATTGAATAGGTTATGTATAATATAGGTGTACTATACTTTATATTTTCAAATTAGATAAAACACCAGTTGTCAAAATAGTTTTGGGAAATAACACCTTTCTTGCACAATCTCACATAAGTAATGATGTGAAGGACTGCGGTGGCTCAGTGGTTGAGAGTTTACCTCTGGCGCATAGGGTCCTTGGTTCGATCCCAGCTCGCGCCAAGTGAACTTTGTAGTGGACAAACAATGTGTGCGTGGGTTTTCTCGGAGTTCCCCCGTTTCCTCCCACTTTCTTCATTCCACCGTTTCATTCATTTCTTATCATCACCGTCTCCTTTAGCCTAGCCGGCATAACTGTGGAACGTAAAACTCAAAGATTTCATTTCATTTTATTTCACAAGTATTGGTGCATAAATAATTTTAAAATGAATTCTAATGTGTAAAGTATATAAATGACTTATATATGGATTACTATAATATATTCTTAATACCCTTTAAATGTTTTAAATATCTGGTACTTATTTTTTATTCTATTAAAATGCTTCACATTTGAAGGAAGATTCAGGAATACTGCGTTAAAATAAAAGAAATTTAGAAAGTCGAGAGAAGCACTCTATAAACAACTTACTGTATATTCCATTTTTGCTTGTAAACTGAGATACCGCAGTCTTGCACACTGAGAAAAATCCGTTATCCGGACAGCAGTATATTGTACATGTACATACATATATACTGTATCCATATGTTTACTAAGAAAATCTGTACGAGACATATGTTATCCATATGCTACATACGTACTGTGTTTTTCCTGTTTAGTTGTTACATCATGCGTCTGTAGGATGTCTCACATTTAACTGTCTTCCGAATATCGCATACGAAAACGTATGCTACATACGTCAGTTATATGTTATATACGTTTATCTATATGTAAGATCCTGTAAACATATATATACAGTTCTTTCTTTCATAGGAAAAGTACGTATAGATGGAACACTTATACGGAAAATATTATAAAACATAGCTACATTTTCAGTTATACATTAATTGTAGGATCTTAGCTATAATCGTATATTGAGTCCAAAACCTACAGGATTTACGCATGTAACCTACATTTTGCTGTACATTACATACATGTTCTTCTCTCTCTCTCTCTCTCTCTCTCTCTCTCTCTCTCTCTCTCTCTCTCTCTCTCGCTCTCTCTCTCTCTCTCTCTCTCTCTCTCTCTCTCTCTCTCTCTCTGTTTTCATATTAAAAGCAAACCAAAAGTTTATTCCCAGATTACGAAAGCATCAATAAGACAATAAATAGGCCTATATACATATTACAGACGTACATAACTACCAGTGGCGTATTTACGATTTTGTTTCGGGAGGGGCTTTGCTAACTTTCGGGGGGGGGCTTTGCCTGGAAATGTGAAAATTCTGCAAGATATTTCATTTACTTTACTATACTAAATAAGATTTCGGGGGGGGGGGCTTAAGCCCGGAAGCCACCCCCCTAAATACGCCACTGATAACTACATGTATTGTTATTATTATATTTCCAGTTTATTACCTTTCTGAAACCTGGGTCTTGACAGTGCATGAATTTAAAACCACAGTTTGTGGGGAAATATACAAATAAGTTAGTCATAAGAAATTGGAAACTGTTCATGGAAATCGATTTGTTTGACTGTGTTTATCTTCTGTGCTCTTATATAAAAGACTTAAAGATGAGTTTCTGGGAATACTACTACAAATAGAGTCGTTAAATTTTTATTTAAAAAAAATATCTTATGAAAGCAGGATACAAGAAAGAATTCTAGAACATTTTATTCGGGTGGGGGTTGAGGGAAGTTTCATTCAAGAGGAGTGAAAGCAGTGTGCGAAAATAGCCCAAATTGACCAAAATTGGAATAGATCCTACTCTGGGGGAGAATTTCTTCTAGTCTATAGTCTGAAGTCATCACTGGTTACAAGTGTTAGAAGTGTGGTAGAGACATGAAAAAGAAAACTTTAGTTTCAAAATTTAGGTTCCCAATTACATAAATGCCGCTGGTTTCCGGTTTTTACGTTCAGTTCAATCTGGCAATCTTAAAGTCGAATCCCTCCTTTGTAATCAGGACGTTGTACCTAGGTATAAGGAGGCAAAATTCAGAAACTCAAAAATCCAAACTCAGCTATTGCTTCTACACTATTTCAATGGTTCGTACTTTAATACATCCCTTCCCCAATCACGGCTACGGCCTTGATTAAACGTGATGGTCTTGTATTAATTAAATTTATTTTAAATATATCAAAGTTTCTCATTAATTTCAATTAAGTTGTTTTTCAAAGATATACTAAAATTTTAATGACGTACTATGGGCTATAAGCCATTAACTTCTGTGCGCAACCTTGCTACAAACTATAGACTTTCAAAATATCTTTAAAGCATTTCAGTAATATGTAGTTGCCACAATACTATTATGAACGTATTTAATTCAAACAGTAATAGGTATGTTAGTAATACTAAAATTATTATTAATAATGATAACGAGTAAGGTATAGTTAATTACGAGTATGACAACTATTTGCTACAGAAAGACTTAAATACAACAAATATGTGTAAAAATAATTTACTTCAAATCAGCACAAAGAAAGCAAAATTTATGACGTATATAACTGAAACACAATGTTATATTACTAATACTAGGTCAATGGTGTAGAAATTAAAAAAAAAAAACAGATATTATGAAATATCTGGGAATCACATTTGATTGACAGTTAATATTTTGTCGCAATACAAATGCAATCATGCAAAGAACAAAAAAGGACAATAGGCTTTATTTATTTATTTATTTTTATTTCAGAACGATAGAATAAGTACTTATACACATTACTTGTAAGAACTAAGCTAGAATCTGTTCTGTAATATGAAACAGTATATCTAAAACTTTGACTAACCGATTGACAGTATTTTTGGCACGGACGCGATGGTAGCCCCACAAGAGACTTTTAGGTCTAGTGCCGTCAGGGGCGGATCCAATGGGAGCGATCGGAGAGATCGCTTTACCCCTCAGAAGAGGAAACTTTCTTATTTTATTTAGACTTATAAATAAAACCCATCCCAGAGTTTGGAGCTCTGAAAAGTAGCTGTAAGTAGCAGTATTACAACCCACCACCCCTCCCAGAAATCCGTCCTGGTCCCGCCCTGAGTGCCGCTTAGGTCTTATGCCGTTTAAGACTTGTGCCCGCAAATGATTTTTAGGTCTTGTGCCATTTACGTCTAATGAAATTTAGGACTTGTGCCGCGAAATGATTTTTAGGTCTTGTGCCTTTTAGGACTTGTGCCGCGTACACCCCGCGAGTACCAGTGGCTTGGGTAATAACAGATTGGAAATTTTTGTGTAGTATACTTACATACGGAAGTTGCTAGGTTGAGTTAAATACAAATTTTGTCAGCAATGCTGCAGGACTGAGTTTGCAAAAGCTAATTTATTCAACTTTCCAACTAATGGCCGTAGGGCTTGTCTACTCTCCTCAGCTAACACATCACTCAATAAGTTCGTAGGATGACATTTAGATGTAATGTCGCTGCTATTCACAAATCCATGCGATGTTTAGGAAGTACTAACCTTCAAATGATACGTGTCACAATTTCATAACAATCTGATGTTTGGTTCACAAGTTACACGGGTTTTAGTGACGCTACTTTTGTAATTTCCAAACAATGGAAAGATATGAATTTCGTATGTTGATAAAGCGTTGCTTTTTAATGGGAAGTAATATAGTTCAAAGAAAGCAATTACTTGACAAGTGTTATTCGGACACTGTTCCACCGAGATATCTGGTACAGAAGTTGTTTGCTGATTTTAAACATAGTCGTACAAACACTGAAGATGTTGAAGGTTCTGGTTGATGAATGTTGATGAATGAAATGGAATTTTCCCTAAAAGTTGTTTTATTGGTCATCCTACGAACTTATTGAGTGATGTGTTATCAATGCACAAGTGTCACCGTCTCTGGAAGTCATGGAAGCAGCAGCAGCTTTATTTCAGATTTTGTTTGAGGGAGAGTAGAGTAAGATTCTACATCAACATAAGAGTTCCACGTTTTTCATTAGTATATTAAAGTACAATGGATAAAATGTAGGTATTTCTCGAACTCAAGTGGTGGTCAATTACTCTGTACTCTCCCCAAATGGCGCCCCTGCATGGATGGAAGCAGAAAAAGCTTCATTTGGGATAATTCTCAGCACCAGTGATGCAATGGGTCACGAAGTTTATGGCCTATGACATCGATTAAAAGGAAACAGTCATGTCCGTAATCAATCAGAAAGGTGACACATCAGAACATCTGTCACGGTTAAGGTAGGTTGCCACTTTACAAGAACCTTGTAGCTGTCATTAAGAAGAAAAACAAAAAAACTTGCAACCCGATCTTTCTATTTACTGTTTACATACTACAACTTTCTGAAAGCAAGTTGTAATGCAAGCACTGCACTCTAGTGGACAAATAGTAAACCTCCTCGTTAAAAACGTGCATTTTGGTGTGCTTCCCTTCCCCGTCCAAAAGAATCCTTTGTTTCGGAACTGCCGAAGCAGCGAAACTGTGTTTTTTTTTATTTTTTTTTTATGTCAGCTGGAGGGCGATAGCAATTAGCAAGCAAAACGACCCAGAAAATTGCACATGGTTTGACTCCTTGCAAGATGAATGTATGTCCCTTTCAAGGATGTGTTTACATGGAGAAACATTGTAGGGTTGCAAGATTTTTTTTATGACAGCTACAAGATTCTTGTAAAGTGACAACCTACCTTTACTTTGGATTTGCAATAAATCGTTTTCATGGGCATTTTCACATTGACAAAGTAACAAATAAACAAAAGATTACACGCCGAGAGGCATAATGAAAGGTGTAGTGGAGTACCATAGAAGAGGAATGAAGTGTTCGATCAGATATTCCTGGACTGAAATAACAGTGTGGACCTTTCAAGCAAGCTGAGAAGTATCTTGTCGCCACTTAGTAAGTTTACATAGAACCTTCCCAAGATTATGTGGTTATACGGTTAGTGTATACGCCTTCAGTACGGAAACCTGGTTTCGATCCTGTCGATAGCTCATGTAATTCGGAGCCCACATTAAGCTTAGGCACATGTCGCATATAGCCTCACTACTTAAAAAAAAAACGCTAAATTCCAAGGTCGTGTCTATTCAGAATACAAATCAGGTGACTTAACACTCGTTTCTTATTTTAGTTTCAGAGGTAAAGAAATAGAAAGTCAATCCTGAAGTTGATTTCAGAGCAACATGTACTTTGATCCTTGCCCAGCAGATGGCAGATACAAACTAATTAAAAATGTGTATGCTGCTCCTTGCTAGCGAACACGTTATGAACTAGAAACAGAAATTATTTTGTAATAAATGATACTGAGCGACGTTCAGAAGTGGTAACAAGTAACTAATTCATTTGTTAATAACTGAAGGAGTAAGGGTAAAATCGCACATACTGAATATCGTCATTTAAGATAGTATTATTTCCTATGAGCAATTTAATTTTGAATAGGATTTATAATTATTAAATACTTGCCAGAGTAGTAAATTCATATATGAATCGCCAACATAAAACACTACAAGAAATCAGAGTTATCTTACTAATTGGCTTACTATATGTAAGTGTAGGTATACACGCAGTGGCGTATTTAGGGGGGTGGCTTCCGGGCTTAAGCCCTCCCCCCGAAATCTTACTTAGTATAGTAAAGTAAATTAAATATCTTGCAAGAATTTTCACATTTCCAGGCAAAGCCCTCCCCCCCGAAAGTTAGCAAAGCCCCTCCCGAAACAAAATCGTAAATACGCCACTGTATACACGTCACACAAGTAAACAGAAGAATATCATAATCAATTTTTGGCTAAATATATATAATAAATAGATATAGATATAGATATAGATATAGATATAGATATAGATATAGATATAGATATAGATATAGATATAGATATATATAGATATACTGTATATACGGTAATATATGTTTTATAATGGCATTTACCGCCTACAGTTGTGCGGGAAAACATGCGGAAAAACAGCATTTTCGTGATGAGATTTGAAACGAGACAGTTATTACAGTACAAAAAATACATTTTGGAGACGAGAATAGCAGTAACTTAAATTTCAGGTGTTGTTCCTATTATTGACAAAAAAAAAAAAACTCTCGTTTAGAAATTGGCACAAAACCTGGAATTCTCCAAAACAAGTCATCGTATATATATATACTCACCGTCATCTTCATACTGTGTAGTTTGCATTTGTTTCGTTCGGTATGCTTTTGTACAGTGTTTGATATGGGGTTAATATATATGCAACTGAAATTGAAGCTTACTTTTAACTGATTTCGTACTGCTTGGGATAATTCCAGTTTGTTTCCAAGACATTTATGACTTTTGTACAGACCAACTTTTATCGAATATAGAAAAGGTTACAAAAGTCATTAGTTTCGCCCACGAGACGAGGTAAAACGAAAAATAAGAGTTTATTGTCTTGTCTCTTAAATTTTTGTAGAACATTCATCTTGTCTCAATTGTAGGAAAACTTATATTGGCCCGTCTCGGTTTGTAAATTTATTGTACGAAATTTATGCCTTTTTTTTTCTGAATTTCATCTAAAAGTCATCAGAATCCTTCCGCGTCACAAGCCGATGAAAACTGATCTTGGATTTAAACGCCATCTGGGTTGTCACTATTCATCTCAGCGATCGCGAAAGTTATGGATTCAATACTAATATTGGTTGTTGCCGAATATTTTTACGTCTCAGCCACTTTTCCCCCCCAACTCCAGTCCTTCTCATTTCCATGCCGATAATTTGATAACAAAAACCTAAGTTATGCCATGTTAACTCATATACCAAAAATCGGGGCCGCGGTGGCTCAGTGGTAGACCGTTCACCTCTGGTGCTTGGGGTGCCGGGTTCGATCCCAGCCCCCGCCAAGTAAACTTTGTGGTGGACAAAACACCGTGTACGTAGGTTTCCTCGGGGCTCTCCCGTTTCTTCCCACTTCCTTCATTCCACCATTTCATCCATTACTCATCTTCACCGTCTCCTTTAGCCTAACCGGCATAATCGTGGGACGTAAAACTTATAAGATTTCATTTCATTTTCATATACCAAAAATCTTCAAATTTGGTGCAGCGGTCAAACATTTTTGCATTTCTTTTCTTATTTATATAAAAACTTTCTCTTCCTCCATAAAATGTAAATTTTCAAGAAAGCTGAAGCATGGGTTCCCTTATTTTTAAAGAGAAGTTTATATAGAAGTGATTAAGAAATTCGGTGAATGTAGTTACATACTGCTATCTATCGATGTTCTGTTAATTTCAACTAGTAATCCCGGTACAGTCAGTGTCGAGTTTGAACGAGTTGTGACATGTTAGTTGGCTTCCAGAGACAGAAGAGGGAGGACATGTTAAGACACCCAACATTAAGTTTTGTTCTAAGCTGTAGAAACGTGATAAAGAAGCTCACAAAATGTCAAAATCAGTGTATGGCGATTAGGGATGCGCACGAGACAAGATTTGAGGCTGTCTCGTCTCGAAAATGTGCTGTAAAATCGATGTCTCGACTCGAAAAATATATATTTCTCTATTGGAAGAGCTTTATCTCGACTCGAATTTTGTAAGAAAAATTCTGTCTCGACTCGTCTCGTGCGCATCACTAATGGTGATGAAGCGGTGACATTGAAGACTGCTTACAAATGGTATGAGCGATTCAAAAGCGGCAAAGAGTTGGTTGAAAACGAGCAACGATCGAGATATTCTTCGATGTCAAAAAACAGATTAAAACGTGGAAAAAGTGGCACAAATGACTTGTTTAAACAGGCGAATGACTATTCGAGAGCTTTCCGAAGAACTAAACATCTCGTATGGGTCCGTGAAAAGCATTTTAACCCCCTATTAAATGTACAAATGGCTTCCTTCTTCATCAAATAAACGCTGTATGCCACACCTTGCTTTTGATCCACGAGATTTTGGCCGAAAAGATATTCCCGTCTGTCCCCATTGCTCTCCAGATATAGCACCATGCGACTTCTGGCTCTTCCCAAAACTTAACTTCGTGTTTAAAAGAAAACTTTTTGACACCATTCCTGACATTGAGAGGGCCACGACAGAGCAGCTGAAAGTCCTCTAAAAGAAGCCTTCCAGAAATGATTCCAGTCATAGAGTCAACGTTGGGATAAGTGCATTGCTAGCCAAGAACGGGACTTTGGAGGAGATTAAATCAAATTCCATGTAAGCAGACTCGGACTGGCCAAGGCAGGAGGGCAGGAATTCCTGTCAGGGCCCTCTCGATATATATAATGAACATGGAGATAAGATATATCTGCTGTGTTGGAGCATAATTACTCGTTGTAGTTTGTTCCGTTCCCAGAGTTCGGTTATTATTGGGCCCATTATTGCATTAAAGGCATGCGAGGAGGCCCCAGCATTGAATGCAGTCTTGGGGTCCCATTATTGGAATGAAACTAACAGTATTATAAAATCCTGTTTTGAGTCCTTTGTTTGTGGCCTAGTAAGAATATATTTCAAAAATATGAAGAATTGAGCCCCAACATCATATTGTCTCATTGTGTATTGCGGCCCCATGAATGCGGAAATGAGACTGACTTTTATAGGTACTGCTGGGGCCCCCTATTAGTCGTTTGACAGGTTATTACAACACCATAAAGAAACAGAACAGGTTCTCACGCTGGGGCCCCATTACCACGCATAAATGAAGTTGACAGCTTTATGAAGAAAAGCCCGCCCCCATCGCAATGGTTTTACAAGACTGTTTAATTTGTACTAATAATAATAACTTAGGATACTTTGTGAGGCACCTACATGCTACATGGGAAGAGAAGATAGGACCCTCCAAGTGAGGCTCCTGTCGGGACCCTATGCCCCCCAGTCCGAGGCTGCGTGTAAGCTTCTTACTTTGTTTCTAACAAAATTATACATCATACTTCTTAATCACACCTTGCACGTAGTTTCATATTCCTAACATGAAGAGCTCGTAGGATAATAAATGTTCGCATAAATTATTACCCCCTCCGCATCTTAATCAAAGTAACATGATTAAAAAAAAAACAGTCCGAGGTAATTGATAATAATATTTAACAAAATCGATTCGTATGGTTGAGGTATTTTCACGTGATTCAGCCACAAACAAGATCGCTTTCTCTTTTATATACACAATCAGTGGCGTATTTAAGGGGGGCTTCCGGGCTTAAGCTTCCTACCTGGAAATCTTACTTACTATAGTAAAGTATATGAAATATCTTGCTGAATTTTCACATTTTCAGGCAAATCCCCCCCGAAAGTTAACAAAGCCCCCCCCCGAAACAAAATCGTAAGTACGCCACTGTACACAATGTAGTCCATAAGTTCGGAGACTGATTGTTTTACCGCTTTCCACCAATACTATTTGTGTAACATTGATTGAATTACGTAGTACTAGCTCTTCTTAACAAGAGTGCAGATTGGCGTTAAGGTAGTTGCAGTAGTTTGGAAGACAAGACGTGTTATTCACACCGCTGTTGTTAGTCTATGTCAAAGTGTGAAATGGATTGGAAGAACAAACAACGTTTAACTATTAAATTCTGCTATAAACCCGATATGCCTACAACAGACACGCTAAAAATGATTATTTTCTGTTCCCCAGGATGAAGTTGTAACTAAAGGGTTAAACATTCGATACCAACAAAGAGATTCAAAAAGCTGTGACCGACCAGCTGAACGGATTCCCGAAGAAGAGTTTTCCAAAATAATGAAAAATTTGGAAATTACAAGCTGAACAGTGTACTGCTTCAAATGATTCCATGGCAGAAGGGCCCGGCCACAAGGGAGGACAGAAAGGCATGGCTAAAAAGGATCCCGCAACAAAAAGGGCCCCAGCATCGGAAGCACCCGTGTAAAAATGGCACTACTCCCAAAAAGCCTGAAATCAAAACAGCAGTGAAAATTAGATGGCCGGAGTCCCCTTAGTAGGCTGAAGTGTTTGTACAGAAGAATATAAGTATTTATTCAAAGAGAGAAAGAGAGAACTTGAATGATGATCTTCAATTCTAATCGAATTCCAAGAAAAAGGGGGGAGTCTCAGTTTTACCTGTATGTATGTATGTACGCGGTTATCTCGGGAACTATTGTTCACATTTTGGTGAAGCTTTCACTCATCGAATAAGCTCTCTCCAAGTAAGGTTTGCACACACTTAAAAATGAAAAAGTTATAATTAATTTTCCTACGTCTGAGAAAAAATATCCTAAAACATGCTGCAACCAAAAATTCAACGAAGTAAGGTGGGTTGTATAGAATCAAGGGATAAAGCACTTCAGCAGCCCGTTTTCTCCAAATGATTTAACATAACATTGGTGATGGATGTTTAGGGTACTGGTTCTCGTGGCTGTTTACATACCGATCTTGCTCAACATAGTTTGGTACGTTATGCACTTTTTGTATGAATGGTCGCCTACTACGAGAACCATCTTGGAGATCAACATTTCCAGAACGAAAGCAACTGTTTTATTGACTTTTGTGTCTACTGTTTCCTGTGTGCCTGGATATCCTTTTGCCTACTTAAAACAAACTCACAGGGTCTCGCGATAGCCATTGGTTGTGGCTTACATCTGCTTTCGAGAGTCGGACCCAGGCCACGTGAGTTCGTGGCGAACTAAATTAAGAAACAAGAGGGAGAGAGATTCAAGAATGGGGACAGAGAGGTATCTATACATTCACGTATGTAAGCTTAGGATTGGAGGAACAAATGATCAGATCAGCATCCATTTTCTGAGGAAAATTGTGATCTTCTGAAGTATAAGAATCATAGATTCTCAGTAAAATCTGTGAGTATCACACTGAATTAAGTGCCCGCAGTTGCCGAATTAAGGTGGAAAACTATCTTTTTTGAAGCATCAGATAATTGCGCAGTGGAAAATTTTTTTTTAAAAAAATACAGCTCTCGAAGACGTGTTTGGAAACAAAAACCTTTTGGTTATCAGAATGACGATAACCACTTACCCACGAAGAAGTCTGCTTGATAAACCATATTTTTCTTGCTTATGTAGCGAATGGCAATACTTTCGAGGCATGAAAATTGCAAATATAGCTACTCTCATTGTGCCCATGTTCCCTGTTTGAAGTACCTAAATATCCGCAGCCTACTAACAGCGAAGCTATAGGGAATCACGATGGTGCATTGGTAGAGCACTTGTAATGTGCCATTACAGTTAATGTAATGAATTTTTTGTTTGGAGGGACCCAATACTTTTTGAAAGTATCATGTACTGTAAATTTTTCAACACATAATTTTCGGTCTATGTATTAAATTCATTCTAAATTCTAATCTAAATCTGCTCTGGGAGGAAAGCCAAAATAACAGGCTGAGCTTGTATAACGACAGTCTTTTCAAGAATTTCGAATCTTCTATTTGTGGAAATTGTGTAAATAACTTTGGATTTTTTTCTTCCCTTGGCTAATTCAAATGTGTGTTCGATCTCCAACATGGAAATTCAGATACTGGATAAAGATTATTTAGCATTTGGAAATAACAGACAAACGATCAAATTAAAACTTCTCGTCACCTGAGCTGGGTCGGGGTAACTCCCACTTGTGCAGTTGCCTGGATCCAGGTCTGGGTAGTATGAGGGAACATGTGTCTCTTCAGGATCATTTCAGAATTGATCTTCAGGAAATAAAATTCGAGTATGAATCATCTTTTCAATAACTATTCAAAGTTCTTTACCATATTTCCATCATTATCCAGTAATCCTTCATCTCTAGTTCATTTCTTCTTTCCCCCTTCCTCTTTCCCTTCTTTTCTCCTATCTTCTTTCCTTCTTTATGACCCTTTCTTTTCCTCTATCTAATAAAACTGAAGAGGGGTCGTGACTAGGAGTTGTCGCTATGGACACGGTCATTGAATTCTTTGATGTTTCTCTTCGGAAGTCCGATACTAAATAAATCAATACTAAAACATACATACGTGTAAAGCAATACAATACCGAAATGCATTTTAATTTATTTGGCTAAATTATCAAATTGAAGATTAAAGTATAGCGACTCCCCTTTCCCACTCACGATCTATTTACGCATTTTTTCTCTGCACTCTTACAACTAGTTTCAAGAGTGGGAGGTTTGATCCCAGACTATGTGAGTTCATGACGAACGACATTGTGAGAGACAGAAATGAGAGGTTCAAGTATGAGAACAGAGGGGAATACATTCACACAGCATCCATATTGTGAGGAAAATTGTCATTTTCTGAAACAGAAGAATCAAAGTTTCTCAGCCAAACTTACGAGCATCACACCAGCAGTTCTTATATTAAAATGGAGAACTCTTTTTGAAGCATCAGATGATTGCGCAGGTTGCATATAGACATTTGATTCAATAATGGCTGAGGAAATTACTTATACTGTACTATAATGGTTGATGCTACTTGTTAAATAATTATCTACCGTTAATATAAATAGTGGAAAATACATTTACTCTTTTTTTGTATCTTTTAGCGTTTATATAATTTTCAAAATTTTTGGGTAGGCCCTGGCCTACTCGCTAAAACAGCCACTGCGTCGAGATGCTCAATCTTTTGCACGAAAGCGCGTGTCGTTATCTGTTTCCATTTTCGTTCAAATATATATATCAACGTCGATAATATAACGGTACATTCGGATTACGGTATAGAAGTTATTTAATTTTAAGGTCCTTTTATGGCCATTGGTACATAATATAAGTTGTAGTTTAACGAAATTTATATTATTTTAGCGGGCAGAACTAAAAAAAAAAATGAGAAAAAGATATCACATTTACATAATTGCTATTTTACATAAGAAAGGATCAAATACAGGATATAGTCAAACGAAATATAAATTAAGATTAAAATATCGACAATATTCAGAATATAACAAAATAATTAACATCACAACAAGAACTAACACAAGCAGAGATTATCATATTAAGAAGTAATTCAAAGATTATGTGTTATCCATGTTAACTTTAGTCACAATCTCTAAACTTGTAACTTAAAAACAAATCTTAAGTGTTCTTAAATAACACATCAAACAAGAGCAAATTTTAAAAATCTGTATGTTATGCCTAAAGGACAAGCTGCTCCTTTACAAGTATTTCCTCACTTGCCCAGTAGATGGCAGGAATAAACTATACAGCTTTAGCTGCCACCTTTCGAGCCTTATTTAAACTACGTACATTTTAATTCGATTTATTCGTAACAACAAGTTTCGCTTCAATATTCGTAATACTGACTCGAAATCACGGGAAAGTTAAAAAGGTGCGAAATGTCTTAAAACTTTCCTTATCATACTATGTCTGATGAGTTGAAGGAAAATTCTTCCAATTCCATGAAAGTTACAGGAAGGAAAGGTGTTCCATATTTAAGTCCGTTTCAGACGGAAGAATTTGTAGCAAGAGTTTCCGTGAAAAAAAGAATATATATCTAAAAGGGGAAGGAAAAATCAATATCGAAAAGTTGATGATTAAAAATAAACAATAAGAGAGTGGTATACAATATAGTTCAAGCATTTAAATTTGTAAATAGAGATTAGTATTAAAATTTGTTTCATTTATACAAGAAAACCAGATATTACTTTTTTATTTTACATTAAACACAACAGGAACGAACTTATTGTTATTTTTTCTTATTTTGATGTTCCATGGTGATGCTCCGAGGCTAAATGAAACAGTTTTGGTGATAATAAACACAATTGGATGAAGCAAATGGCAGGAAACAGGACAATAACGAGGAAACTCGTATTTGTGCACCGCAAAGCCCACTTGGCACGAGCCTCATCGAAATGAAAAATGAAATGAAATCTTTAAGTTTAACGTCCCACGATTACGTATTTTTAGGCTAAAGGAGACGATGAGTAAGGCAAACTAAATGAGATGGAAAAATTGGTGCAGTGAGAAAGTGGGAGGAAACGGGAATGCCCCGAGAAAATCCACCACAAACTTACTTGGTCGGGGATCGAACCAGGGACCCCACACACACGAGGTAAGTACTCTACCCCTTAGTCACCGTCGCTCATATGCATTAAATTCTATTAGACCAGGTATTTTGGTCATATGTTCATTACTCTTTCATGGTGGAAAAAACATTTCAGTACGTACATTAAGGTGAAGTAAACAGAAATAAAACAGCGCAACCAGTTTAATAATTAAGAATACTGGTCGTTACAGATACTCAGAGTTTACCTTCTTATCACAGCTATCTTTTGTACAAAGTTGATAATCTCATTGAATTCAGATACTTCCAGCCAGGTCGGTAGCCAGCCCAAAAAGTAGGGGGGAGGCGGCAGAAATTAGGGAGGCCCGATCCAAATATATTATAGTTTATTTGCAAGCCTACCGTGAAAATTTTAGGAAGACCGCTAAAAATTTAGGGGGTGGCACCCTAGACCCCCTTGGATACGGACCTGCTTCCAGCCACAAGACATTGTGGTTCTTGGAAAGAATATTAAATATTATTTGTCATACATTTCATGCGCACGGCGAAATTGAGATCTTTTACAAACGAAGTCAGACATGGCAGTGTTGTTACAGTTGCTGAGCTTATGTGAAATTTCTTGCATCTGCACATGCTTCATAATGAGGAACTACATAATTTATACCGTTTACCAAACATTGTTAGGATCGTCAAATCTAGAGGCTCAGATGGGTAGGTAATGTAGCCAGGATGAAAGAAAGTAGGAATGTTTTCAAAGTTTTAACTGGAAATCCAAACGGAATACGACCGTTAGGAAGACCTAGGCGTAGATGGGAGAACAATATTAAGATGAATCTCGCAGAAATAGGAATACAAAGTAGAAATGGGATCGAATATGGTTAAGGATAAAAGTCAGTGGAGAACTTTTGTGAATGCGGCATTGAATCTCCGGGTTTCATAGGCCATAGAGCGAGTTAGGTAGTACATACTTGAAGTATTTGTTTTTTAATTGAGTATGTGAATTACTACTTAAATGGAATCAAATATTAAACCAGCCTGATCGGTGTTTCAATTTAATTGTCCTTAGCAGACATGCCAAACAGAGTAACTTCAAGTAGATCATATCAGGTGCGTCATTTGAGGGTCACGGGTCAATTGATCTCCCGAGTGTGATTTATAACCCTATAATAAGAGTGAATTCGAGTTTTTATCTGTCTGCATGACGGAATAACTACTGAAGCAATTGAAATGTTATATGGGATAACTATCAATCTTAGGTCTATATATTAAATTGACTAAATGATATTAAATTCATTAAAATACATGCAATAAGGAGGAGCGGGGAGATGTGGTTTATGCGAAAAGCTGACATGTGAGTATCTCACGAGCAGATTAAGATAGGAAGATGAAACTTGGTAAATAAAGTCTTCATTGGAAATAAAATGGAACCATGTTTTCGAAAATTTTCCATTTAAGGGGATATCTGACTATATAAAAATGTACTATGTGTGTATGTTACAGCAATTTCTACCAAACTTGGTGCACATATCTATATATATTAATATCTATATCTATATCTATATCTATATCTATATCTATATCTATATCTATATCTATATCTATATATATCTATATATATTCTGGGAGTGAGACATCTCTAAGGAGAATGGAAAGGAAGAACGTGTAAAAATAATCGAAAACGACCGATATTAGTGTGAAATCCATAGTTTTCGTGGTCGCTAAGATGATTGTTGACACTTCCGATGACATTTAAGCACAAGTTCAGGCAAGATACTCGTAAAGCACGGGGAAGGGAGCGTGAGTAAAATAATTGAAAACGACTGATAGGGTTGAATCCACAGAATGCGAAGGCGGGGGAATGTCTGGCACTCCCTTCCCTCCAAACAAAATTGAAAAAAGAATTGAAGCTTTCCTGGTGTCGTGATGAATATTGAGTTCTTCTGAGGCAAAACAACTATATTCATTGAATACGTTTTTTTGTCGCGACACCTGACACATTCGATGCAAAGTGCAATTTCTGGAAACTTGCAAGAAAGTACTTCCAAGATTTGGGGATACCTGCTTCCCTAAAATTTTGCTTTAAAGTTGAGTCAAACTGAATATTTATTAATTCCATCTGTAAGTTGGTTGCAAAAAGATATGGGGAAAAATTGCAATATACAATATTTTAAATAGTAAGATATTAAAATTTTATCACTTTCTTGGGATGAGCTGATGACGCAAAAAAACGAGTCAAAGGCCAGTATGACATTATTATTCTTTTATTTATTTTTAAGTATTGTGGCTATTGGCAGGTACTGGGACCTTTTTTTATGTTGGAAATATTTCTTCCATGCCTCCTCTTTTAACTCCTAATATTTTCTTCTATTTTTCAAATCATCGGTCAGTTCTGTTCTTCTTCTTCCTATTCCTCCCTTTCCTTCCATCTTTCCTTCTATGGCGATATGAAGAAGACAATTTCTTCGTGAGATGTGTCCAATTCAATTGTCCTTCCTACGAAGGATGCTGGCTAAAAGCGCCCTCTTCTCTCCTATCCGTTTTCAAACCTGTTCTTCATGAAAAAAGACATGAGTATGACTATGGCATGTCTGTTCTTTATAAAGAAAGAGTTTTAATACTTTTTTTTAAATACACGTATTAACGTTAATAGTCTAGAGAATGTCCAAACTTTATTTTCCATAAGTAGAAGCTTTGCTTTGTATATACTTAAAAACAAACAAACTATTTGCTGAGCAAAACGATATATTCACATAAAAAACTACATGTACATATTCACATAAATACACGTATCTAGTTTTTTATGTGAATATATTGCTTTGCTCAGCAAATAGTTTGTTTGTGTCCAAACTTTATATATAGCTTTTCCAGTATCTGATCAAGCTCCCTCATCTCTATGCGAGAGTACGCATCTTCGACTCCAGACACCAGTTAAGCTGTAGGTTCACGTCTCAAACAATCTCGATGACAAAATGGATGCCAAAATCCGAGAAAACTAACCAATCAACTCTTCATTTATGTTGCAAACATGGTTTGTACATTTTCCCATTTCCTCATAAATCATCTGTGCTGTTGAACGGAATCGAACTGTGAGCAAAGAAATCACTTACGAGGCCTAATCACTGCGAAATTAAAATACCGACTAATATCTTCAAATAGATAAAAGATAGTCGAAATGTGGAACAAGAGCTCGGTAGACAGTATTATTTAACATGAGATACTGTTTTACGACTCACTTATCTGCTTTCAATTTCCAGCCATTTAGTATTGTAAAGTAAGACGGGGTTAGTTTGCAAATCAGGGGTTACTTTGCACAAAATATGAAAAGAGTTTCTCTGCCGGTAAAACCACGAACAGTAAAGAAGTAGTTTCAACTGACACCTGTATTTTGGCTATAATGTTGGTGGTTAACATCAGTTCTAATTACCGGGAGGGTTCGCTGTTGTATAAAGGTATGGAAACTAGTCACTGTAAAGGCCAGAATTTGAAAGATATCACAAGAATTTCCATCAAAGTTAAGTCAGTTTCGTAGAATACTATTGTGTATAATGGGACTTCGATGCAATAGTTGGAATTGAAACGTGAAACGTTTTAAAGTCATAAAAAAAAGTAAAACTGGGAGAAGGCGGTTTCAGCCTCTACTCGGGGTTACTTCGCACCGGTCGAAAATACCGCTTAGATAGGAAATTATTACTACTGGAATCTCCTGCATTCTAAATTTAGGTAAATTTCCTATTTAGGTAGATGCTGGAATGAATTTCTTGTTGGAAAATAAATTATGAACAATGGCGAATCCAGAAAAGTAGTTTGAGAAGTGCTTCACTTATAAACGCTTCTTCTTCTTCTTCTTTTTCTTCTTCTTTTTCAAAAAAGAAATTACTAGACTTTTGGGGAAGATTGCAGCTTATACGCATAGGAATTACTAACATGAGATTAAAAAAAAAGAAAAAAGAAATCATGCAATTTGGGTTGGCTTCAGCCTGATAGTGCCAAACCCCGTAAATCTTCCACTGATTACGTACAAAATTGGTACGATTTATGTTTTCTCACTTGAATTCCCTATGTCAGCATGAACTGTGTACAGCTGCACAAATTGTTTCGAGCACCTCTTGAAAGTTCCATCAAAAAAACACTGCTGTCTGTCCCTCACAAGGGAAGTTCAGGAGAAAGAGTTCAAGAGAAGTCCATTAAATAATACAATAAAACAATTAATATAAACAATGAAGTGTGCAAATTGTACATATAACAGAAAAGACAATCCCTTTATAAACATCCAAGTGTATGTCGTTCCACTTAGTGAGCAACTTTGTAACTTATAGAATGCCACATAAATTTGCTGTGATGATTACTAAATTAATTCCTAATTAATCTCTACTAAATTAATTAATAATCATAAATTTAGTATAAGTGATTAATTCCTCTCTTTCCAAATACAGTTTCTCCCAGGCTCGTGGCAGTCAGCACCTTCATATTTGCAATCAGCCACAGTCGTGGCAATCAGCACCAATAATTGGCTGTGGCAGTCAGCACCCGTGGCAATCAGCACCTATCCGAGGGAAGAACATAGACTGAAAGTATTTGAGAACAAGATCCTGAGAAGAATATTCGAACCCAAGAGGAACGGGAATGGGGAATGGCGGAAACTTCATAACGAGGAACTACATAATTTATACGGTTTACCCAACATTGTTAGGGTCGTCAAGTCTAGGAGGCTTAGGTGGGCAGGTCATGTAGCTAGAATGGAAGAAAGTAGAAACGCTTTCAAAGTCTTGACTGGAAGACCAATCGGAAAACGACCATTAGGAAGACCTAGGCGCAGATGGGAGGATAATATTAAGATGGATCTCGCAGAAATAGGAATACAAAGTAGAAACTGGATGCAGTTAGTTAAGGATAGAAGTCATTGGAGAGCTTTTGTGAACGCGGCATTGAACATCCGTGTTCCATAGGCCATAGAGTTAGTTACTTAGTTAGTTAGAATTGTAGTATCAACCAACTACTAAGATTAGGATCCGGTCCGTGGTCAGTTGCTCAGGGCTACTAATTTGAGATAAATCCCGAAAGTTACTCAATAAAATTCACTGGTAATAAAAGTAACCAAAGATAAACAGAAAAATAAAACCAAACAAAAACAGCCTACCGATCAAACATAAATAAATAATACAAAGGTCAACTAGAAAGAGAATATATATTACGTAAATTCATAATATATGGAAATTATGCTTATGCTGCTTAAAATATGAAATTATGGTCTGCTTAAAATATGAAATTGAACTCCGAAAGAAGATAAAAATATCCTCACCACATAAAAGCATAATTTGTTACTCTTAAGAGAAGAACAAGAAATACACATATCACCTATCATTTCTGAGAAAATTGAACGAAAACAACTCATCCCCAAGAATAAAATCTACCCCATCTGGATTTTGCCCCCCCCCCCCAAAAAAAAATTGTTAAGTAATTAACATCATGTTCTAAAATTTACACAGGGTCCAGGATTCTTCATATAAATTGTATTTCTAAACATACAGGAACTATCTCAGTTCCACACGGTTAGCATATGCGCCTATGGTGCGAGAGAACTGGGTTCAATTCCCTGTAGGAGCTCATGTTTCAAATTCCACGCTTTGCTCTAGGTCCACCTCTCACCTAGCCTTGCTACTGAAAGCTTACGATGCCTAATCAAATCGTCTTATGTATCGACAATGTTCAAAATGCATTTCTGTCAGTGCAGCCACGCTTTTTTTGCGAAAAATTTCAAATCCTTTCCAGTAATAGGAGACGCATTTCAATGAAAGTGAAATGATAAAAACCTATATCGACACAAATGCTAACCATGTGTAAAACCTCATTTTAAACTGTTCAAATGTTTCTTCATTTCCAGTATTTTAAAGAATACAAAGTGGGAAATTAAGATATTTTATAATTATTGCCTTTCCCTGCCCTCTAGAAGTGGAATTTTCTAAAACTCTGGGACATGTCTCCGTTTATATTTAATGAGGAAATTATGTTCCGAGTTGTTGCATCTTCTTAGCTGGAGAAGCTTCTAATAATTACACTCTATTTTTGGCTTTAATTTTGAATTACTCTCAACTAGGGATGGCCTGTTTCGAAAAATCTGTTTTTCGATTTTCGGAAATTTCATTTTTTGATTTTTCGTTTTTCGCTTTTTCAAAAAAATTCGTTTTTTCGATTTTTTCGTTTTTTCGAAAAAAAATTTCGTTTTTCGAAAATTTCGTTTTTCGTTTTTCGAAAAATTTTTCGTTTTTTGTTTTTCGTTTGCGAAAAAGCCATTTTTCGAAAAAGTATTTTTCGAAAAAATGTGGCCATCCCTATTCTCAACCTCTCGCGCCCCTGTCTTTAAGATACACACATTAAGCAGAGCTCATCCTTGGCTAAGCGGTTAGCGTACGTGCCTTTGGCGTGGGAGACCCGGGTTCGATTCCGGGCGGGAGCTCATGTGATTCGGATTCCACGTTAATCAGTAGATCCCGTCTCATATAGCCTCGCTGCTGAAAGGGGCGTTAAATTGAAAATCAACTAAACTCAACACATTTCAAGCAAAGTGACGTAATAAAAACTCAGTTCAAGATTGGTACCAACCACAGTATGTTCAAAATTCATTTCAAAATGGTTCTTCCGATTTTCCCGTTACGATGTAACAAGCAACGTCTATTTCATTTCTATAGTATACATATGAATGTTAGAAAGATAAAATCCACGGTGATTGGAACGAAGCGGTCGGTGTCAAATATAGAAGTAGAAGGGGAGAAAATAGAACAGGTAGTTTTCGATACCTGGGTAGTATTATTAGTGATGAGACAAAGTGTGAACATGAAACTAAAGCAAGGATAGGAATGGCGAAAGAAGACTTTAGGAGAAAGAAAACACTATTTTGTGAGACCTTGAATAAAGTGTTGAGAAAAAGACTCATAAAATGCTTCGTGTGCAGTATTGTACTGTATGGGGCAGAAACATGAACATTACACAAAAATAATTAAAAACGACTGGAAGTTTTCGAAATGTGGGTGTGGAGAAGAATGGAGAGAATTTAACTAGGTCGAGCGGAAAACGAATGATAGGGTGTTAGAAATGATGGGGGAGAAAAGAACAATTTTATATATTATTAAGAAGAGGAAGAGAAACTGGGTGGGACATTGCCTAAGAAGAGACTATATCATGAGGGACCTTTTAGAGAGTATGGTGGCAGGAAAGAGAGGGAGGAGGCGAAGGAGATTATAATTAATGGACGATATCAAAACAGAAAAATCGTACGTGAAGACAAAGAGGTTAGCGAAGGACCGTGGAGCAGGGAAGCTTATCAATTGCGGCAAATGACCTGCTAATAAGGCAGAATACCTGTGATGATTATGATTAGGGCCAGGAAGTTGTGGAAAAATCTTTTTTACGAGTCCCCGAGGACGAGGCTTAACAAATGTTCATTTTGGGTCATTGTAGGCCAGAAAATGGTGGATTTTATTTGTCCTTTTTTGCCTTTCTCAGCGTTTTTGTTTATTGGTCTTTTTAAAGTTTTTAAAGTCCAGAAGGTATAAGGTCGTTGGCTTCCCGCGCTTGGACCTGCTTGTCACTGGGGGTGGGGTATGAGGATAGCCAATCACTAGCCGCCAATCACCGCGCTCAGCGAGCCACGAGTAGTCAAGCTGGCCACTCCCCATAAACGTCACTACAACTTTTCGCGGGAAGCCAACGACGTTACACCTTCCGTACTATAATAAGTCTTAACGTCTTTTTTTATTTTTTTTTCACTTCATCTTTCGACAATTAATTTATTGGACATTAACTGGAATAACTACTAGCTCTTAAACATTTTTTTCTTTAGTAAAGAAAATTCAAAAGATTAGACATTCTTCAACGACTGGACTGATAAGACCAGATCTGCAATAATCACAAGTCAGATAAGAAGGCGTAATAATGTCCTCCGGCAAGGGGGTGAGGGGGGGAAGTTTTCTTATTTTTGTTTGTACTTCAGTTTGTGGAAGAAGAACAGATCGTTAACATGCCTAAAATTAAGTCTAGTAAAATTAAACCTAGTAAGTTAATTTCGTAGCACTACGCTATGTGTTGTATGTTTAGAGCTGAATGGCGGGAACTTTGCACAGACCGTAACGGCTGTTTGGAGTCTTGTATTTATTGTGGATTATTGGGTTGAAGTCCTCCTCGAATTACTTTCTGTTTAAAATCATTTTTCCCCCCGCATCTTCAAATGGAGATTTTGTGATCTGTGTTGCATATCCCTCGCCACCCCCCCCCCCGAAACAAAATTTTAAATACACCACTGGCTGTTTGAGGCTTATTGCAAATCAGAATCGTATTAGAACCCGCCCTACCTTCTTCTAAAAACTGACTTCTAAATTATTAAAATCATTGTAATAAAACGTAAACCATAGATTAGGACTAGGAAGGGGGCAACAAATCTCTTTGCCTAGGTGAAAATTTTGCCTTGAACAGCTCCTAGAAAAGGCTTTTTTTTTTTTTTTTAACGTCTTGCTGATCAAGGCTGCCGAATTCATGTCCAGCGGAGAAGTAATTTTGTTCTTTACCTACAATTTAAAGCATAAAATATTTAAATACTTTTTTCTATTATGTGCCAACTGATACACAGATCAATTATAACTTCAAGGTGTTACGGGCCAATATGGAGTCCTGACCTTCTCCAAAAGTATCCTGTTTCTAGTTGTCTTTCAAAAGTGTTCAAAGTGTAGGATTTAACTTGGATAACAGAAATAATATAACAAAAATGCAAATTGAACTACAAAGCAAAGCATTTCATTGGTGAAGTTTCTTTCAACTGTTATTGTATAAGCTTGTATTTCTTGAGTATTACAGTATATTCATTAAATATGTAATTCTAATTAAACTGGGTCTTATTTTTACGTCTTTTTTTCAGCTTTTAGGTCCTCCTTTAGATATTTTTAGGTCTTTTTTAGGCAATTTCTAGGTCTTCAACTTCCGAGCCCTAATGATGAACGTATGAATTGGTTACCCTACTACGAATGTGGACTATTCGCGGAATCTCGAAATAATGAGGAAAACATTTTCCACGTTTTTTTGCTGTATTCTTCGGAAGTAATACCGGCCTTCTATTGCAATATACATACATTTGGTGTTTGTCTCTTTTTCCGTAGTAAAAGGGAAACAATAATAACCCAGTAATTTCACTATCTTCCACTGATTTTTTTCATTAAACAAGGAATCTGAATAGAATGTTTGCCCGTCACTTGATTAGAACAGCGAATGTTTGATAAACAATGGCTTTAGAAACAAGAGAAGCATCCCTGACTGTATCATAATCGTTAAAAGAAAGAACCAGGATGTTTTTGAATGCTTGAAGATTTCAGCCTTCTTAACACCAGACAGATGTAATATAGTCACGAGAAACTCTGTTATAGTATTCCATGTGCCGAGTCAATTTTATTGACAACACAGTTCTTTAGTGAAGGATGAGAGATTAGGTTTGAATCGTTCGTTGCGCAAAAGAGAGTTTACAGTGTTGTCACTTCATGAACGGAAGGACAAATAGTAGTACATTCTACGTGTTGAAGTTAGATCGAATTCCGGAATCTCTCCCTCACTGTCACCCGAAATCACCTAGCCAAATCACTTTCTTGCACCTAAACCTGTAAACTCATTCAATTTTGAACACAATCTTTCGCTCCACCCACTATTCGTAACCCGAAGTGACCACTAATTTTTTTTTAAGAGTCCCTATCACTGCGAAATTAAAATACCGCTAATTTTACAGTAATTATGTGATATCTTCAGATTGAGAAAAGATAATCGAAAAGTGGATCAAGACCTCTCTAGAAGACGTTATTTTGCATGAGATAGCGTTATCACGAGTCACCTAGTAGCTTTGCGTTTGCAGTTATTTAGAAACGTAAAAATAAATGCCGATTTTCTAAATGGTTGGAAATCGAAAGCAGAGAAGTGAGTCTTGATAACGGTATCTCACGCAAAATAATATTGTCTAGGGAGGTCTTGTTCCACTTTTCGATTATATTTTTTCTATTTGAAGATATCACATAATACTGTAAAATTAGCGGTATTTTAATTTCACAGTGATGAGGCAAGACAAAAGTAAATCATCTAGTATCCATAGTTACATAGTAGATTTATGTAGATTTATCCATTTTTAAGTAAATTGTTAGGTAAGGAATTAAAAAAACGAAAGACTTTCAAACTATGCTAAGAATGTATCGGAAGTCTTGTAGAACTGCTTCGTCCATCTGTCGACAGGCATCAGAGCCAAAACGGTAAGAGATAATCGAGATGCGAATTTTCGCAATCGATTCAGCGTCCCAAGAATCAGGGTCGGATCCAGGACGGACTTCTGGGGGAGGCGGTGGGTTGAAAAAAGGAGGGCCCGTTGCCATAGAAACCACCGTTTCCATAACAACGAATTCCGTCACTGCTCGTCAATCTAAAACTGATTGAGGAAAAAAAAAAAAGAATTTGCAACAAATGTGATGCCTGGAATAAGTCGTGAGTGGGAACCCTTCACCCCTGGTGGGGATATTCATGAAGCTATCAGCTTATGTCTAATTACATTGGAATATATTACCCATTTCTTAATTTCGAACATACTAGGTTAGATCAAAATGAGAAAACTTTTTATCGGACTTCTGAAGAAAATAAAATAAAATAAATACATGACCATGTTTATTACATATAGAATTCCCAGTCACGACCCCCTTTTCAGTTTTATTTAAAAATAGAAGAAGAAGATGAAGAAAGGAAAAGGAAGATAGAAGAGGAAAGAGGTAAAGTAAGAAGGTGATAAAGAGGAAACTGTTACTGGATATTTTGAGAAATATGGTAAAGGGAAAGTGAATAATTATCGAATTGGGATCATTTCCAATAGCTATTGGGTGAATATTTGGTATTAAGGTGATCAAAGGTAGACACATGTTAACCCATACATCCCCGATCTAGATCCATTTGACCCCAACTACCGAATTATCCCAAACTAGCTCTGAGATAGATGAGAAAGTTTAATTTTACCGTTTATTCAATATTTCCAGAAGTTCTAGACTAATATCTAATATTTGAAAAATGAACGACGAAGTTGATGGCATGTTAGAATCGACCACAGAGGAAAAAAAAAATCAGAGTATCACATATTTGTCGAAGATTTTGACTTTCACAGTTCTCCCATGCTGATCATTCGTTCAGGCTACTTCAGTCCTTTTTACTTCCTTCATAGAGCCAACTTAAATTAAGTTAGTATTGACATTCAACGACTTTAATTGCCAACTACCATTAATTATAATAAGTCACACATATATGTCAAAATAATTTGTGCACTTAATACTAAACCTACATTTCACTCACACACACATTCATACAGGACAATGTATACTTCAGGTTGTATTTAGTTGAATTAAACTAACCTAACTACATTTCTATAGACATTTATTACATTTCAATAAAAGAAACTTAGTTTGACATAACAGGAAAAATTTAATACATGAAAAGAATGTTTCATAAGCATGCACAGAAATCCGCTACTTTCAACAAAATCAAATAACACATTTCTCTTTCTAGATATATTAAAAGTTGGATTACATGAAAAAAAATCGACAAAAAACGAAAGACAAAAATAAAGGAAAAAAATTCAAAGGTCAATATATTTAAGATTCAGTGCAATGAATACATATCATTGCGGAAAAAGAAAGAAAAAAATATAATTGGTTAATCATTCAAAAAAAAACACTGTAGTAGCATTTTATTGAGTCTCTGTCCCAAGAGGAGACATTTCGACAATTTTATGAGTCTTTGTTCTCACGTCGATAATAACTCCTTTTTTCAACTCTCTTTACGCACTGTGATTTGTGTCCATGAGAGTATTTAATCGTTTTTGTTTTAACTATAGACAAATAGTTGCTTCATATCACATATATATTTATATTTCTCATTTCGTCACTTGACGCACTTGATATAAAATTTCAAAGTTTATCAAGATTAAAGAAAAATTATCGAATCCAGTCACAGACATTGGGAACATATTTCCATATTCCGGTATTCACATTACTAAATTATTAACCTAATTTCAGTTCGTTGAATTTAAGATCACTATTTTCTTTTTTTCTAGTATAGATCGTGTAGTCGAAGATTCTAGTCACTGAATAGTTAGGTTTCCGATCGTAGGGGAAGGATTTGTTTCATAGTTTACTGATAGAAGGATTCGTTGGAGGGGCACACTGTTTCGTAGCTTACTGATTTCACTATGATCTCGCAAATAAATTTGGATAAGGATTAGGGTTATTTTTACTTTTCTTACGACCTGCTACTTGTTTTATTTACATGCCGTATTTAACATTATATTCAACTTTAATAGTCACAAACATCAATAACAACTCAACAAAATGTCATTTATTACAATTTACGCGGTAATACTATATATCACAAATAGTTGGTAAATGTCGGGTGTCAAAAATCTATGGCAACCTAAAACAACCAGGGTAAATACCGAGCCCTCTACATACATACTCACATATATATATATTCATATTACTCAATATAATAAATTTCATTTTAATATCCATCGTAGTATTTCGTCGACATTTAATATCTACATAACCTTTTTATATTCGACAAGTATTCATATTTTATTGGCTCAAAAACAAAACAAAAACCCTGACTATCAAAATTCACTTTTTTTTTCTCATAAGGTTGCAATATTGTACTTTATATGTAAACCCGATAATCAATAATCATTCTCAATTCACTAAAGATCCACGTATAAAGAAATAGTTGGTGTTATTTAATAAGTTGACATAAGAGGTGGAAATACAACAAATAGAGCAGGCACGTAACTTTTAAAACTATGTAAGTACATATATAGATGTATATACAGAAAAAAAATCAATGTTATTCGAAACTAGTGGGCCCAAACTATTAATACATACACACTATATGACCAATCAATAGAAAGAAAAACCAGAAATCAGTAATCAATGGATATAATTTGTACGATCAATGAATAACAAATGTTTTCAGGAATCTGAAAGCATAGTGTACCTTCTCGTCAGTTTCTCCCGTGGTGGATTGAATATCGCGAAAATGGTCCTGAGATGTGCTGCAATACCTCCACGAATTGCATCCCTCGATGTCTCAGTTAGTACATACGATCGAAATAAGAGATATGAATATTGTACGTTTTCATGAGTTTCAGAAACCGGGGGGGGAGGTTGAAAAATTTGAAAAAAAAAATCTCGAAGTAATGAAGACAGAGAGAGAGATAGAGAAGAAGGAAGACGAAGAATAGGGGCGCCAAAGACTTAAGTGGGAAATAACTAACGCTACAAAGATAAAAGTCGAATTTCGCTCTCAACAAAATCCATAGCCAAAATATTCTTAACATGCCAAAAGGGTGGTCTACTCAAATACGTAGACTCAAGGAGCGCCCTGCTGCCAAGGATGCAAGTTCTGTGTCCATCAGATCCCAATCCCACAAGAGTTTGGTTGTAAGATTGAAATCCGATCCCCGTATCCGGCCCAAACCAGCAGGGTCCCGAAAATCCTCCGGAAGGTTAGAGACGGCGTTAATTTAGAATTTCAAAAGAAAAAAAATCATCCGACCTCTTGGAAACTAGAAGATTCCAGAATAGTAATGAAATTAGAGTAATAGCTAAGATATCCCTAATTAGAATTTGCCAAAATAAAAAAAAATTAAATAAACTGAATTTTGGATCGGTGATTTCAATAACCCAAACATCACCGATGGCTACCCTGCGCAGACATGCCACAGTCTGGGACGTCGTTAATTTCGCTCATCTAATTAAACTAAGAAAAGACATGAAAATACTTAAGGGGACTAGGGGTCGACGTCCGGGTACGCTAATATGGTTACTAATGAAACCTTTCGATTCATTATATTTAATTCGAAGTAAAGAGAGTAAATAAATTGTGTAACTAAACCGAAATTGAATAAAAAAAAATTACTAGGTACAGGGTGCGTAAAAAAATTGCCATTACTTTCAACTGTAATGGTACATTACAGTTTTCCCCGGCCCATTAACAAAATTTTGTTAGAATAACAAAATTTTGCTAATTGGGAATACTAACTACTGATGCTTGTTAAGTTAACACACTCATTCATCTCATTCAAACGTTACCAGTCACACTAGGACAGTATATTATATCTACTTGGGGTATTGCGCGAGTAATTCACTACGTTTATCTTCTGTACAATTGAAAATCTTTAAATTTCGAAAATTGTGAGTTCCGATACTTTCACCTTTGAGATTATGCAAAACAGCGCAGTTTTTTAGCAATTTTTTCACGACAAACG
>NW_027657300.1:0-33602 GCF_964235325.1 Thermobia domestica | reverse complement strand
GTGTAGAATGGGGAAGGCCCGCGATCTGAGTTTGACCGAGGGCAGGTTGTAATGACCCGCATACTCGGCAGGAGAATTTCGGAAACTGCAGGACTTGTCGGATGTTCGAGGAGTGCTGTGGTGAGTGTCTTCAACAAGTCGCGAAACCAAGGGAAAACGCCGTCCAAACGTCGAGGGGTTGGGCGCCCCCACCTCATTACAGATGTCGGACGTCATAGGCTGGGCAGACTGGTAAAACAAGACAGGCAGCGAACTGTGGCAGAACTAACATCATACTTTATTACTGGGCAAAGTACAAGTGCGTTTGAACACACAGTGCACCGAACACCCCTAACGATGGTCCTCCGAAGCCCATGTCCCATCTATGTGCGAATGTTAACACCACGACATCGGCAACTGCGACTGAAATGAACACATGACCATCGTCATTAAACCTTGGCACAGTGGCAGAGCGTTGCATTGTCTGATGAATCCCGATACCTTCTTCATCATGACGATGGGAGGGTGCGAATTCGTCGTGTTTCAAGAGAACAGTTCCTTGACACCTGTACTGCGGGACGGAGACAAGCTGGCGGTGGCTTAATTATGCTCCGGAAAACATTCACGTGAGCATCTATGTGTCTAGTGAAGCTCGAGCAAGGCACCATGACGGCCAAGGCGTATCACACACTGCTTGCAGACGACGACCATGTTTCCCAACGGTAGTGGCATTTTTCGAAAAGATAATGCACCATATCACAAGGCCAAGATTGTGATGGAGTGGTTCGAGGAACACAGGGACAAGTTCCAAGTGATGTGCTGGCCGCCCAACTCGCCTGATCTGAACCTAATCGAACACAAATGGGATGTGATTGAACATGACTTCAGAGCGCATCGCCCCTCTTCCCGGAATTTACGGGAATTAGATGACCTGTGTGCAAGGGCGCCGATCCTGGGGGGCCGAGGGGGCCCGGGCACCCCCAAAGCTCATGTGAGCCCCCGCATTGTATTTATGAATATACAATATTTGGCATAATTTGAATACAATTCGTCTTAAAATCCTCATATATATGCCTTCTGCATCTGAATGCCCCCTACATTTACAGAAAAATCGGCGCCCTTGCCTATGTGTACCAATCAACTCTCTCCAGTGACCTTTCAAGGATCATTGCGTCCATGCCAAGACGCGTCGCCATTGTTATCCGTGCCAAAGTTGGACACACTGACAATAAGGTAGGTAGTCATAATATTTTGGCTGATGTGTGCGTATATTTTAACTCGTATATTTTGTCTCGACTCGAATTTCGAGACGTCTCGACTCGAATTCGAGTCGAGTCGAGACAGAGACTGTCGAGTCGAGACACGAGTCGAGACAGAAACATATTTTCGAGTCGAGACACGAGTCGAGACAACATTTTCTCGAGACGAGTCGAGACAGGCTTAAATCTCGACTCGACTCGACTCGAATGCATCCCTAAATTCCTGTTGCTAAGGACATGATGTGATTTCGGAAATCAAAAGGCTGGTGATCTTGTGGTCATTTTTCAAACATTTCAATATCTCTCATGTCACGCTAACAAACATTTCAAGTTGAGAACAAACTTCAATACAAGCTGGCATTTCTAAAACCCATTTGGATAACGTTGATGATGATACTCCCCTCCCTTGAGTCAGGCCTCCAGAAGTCTTCATGGATCGCATCAGCGTCTGCTCAATTGTCATGTCAGTCCTTGTTCCTGCCCATGCTCTTCCAGTTCTCCGTACGGTGAAGTGCCCTTCTTCCACAAAATCTTCATACTCTTGGGTAGTAAGTCCACTTGTAAGTTCAAGCATTGCTTGCAAATATAATATAAAACTCTTTTCACAACTATAAATTGCGTGTCCTGTAGTGAATTCCACTGACATTTAAGGGTCCGCGGACCACCTGTTGGAAACCACTGCTTTAGAGAATTGCAATTTTCTTCAATGTATTGGAAATTTAATGCTTTACAAGAAAGATGCAATAACATTTTTACGTGTCTTGCATAGTTTTAGCACAAGAAACAAAATTGTGAAGGAAAAAAAAAAAATGGCCAGAAATAGTTTTTCAAGGTAACGGCGATTTCCCAGGTTTCCCACCATTGACATCAATTGAACTCTCCAGTGTTGTTTCTAATGCTACTCTGAACCTGTGTACCAAAAATCAGCTTGTTCCGAATTTGTTCCATTGATCGCTCCATTTTTAGTTTAACTTGCCTAGACTTACAGAGTGGTTTTATCACTAAAGATGTATGGTGATGGAAACCAGATCGTGTATCACATCATCCCAAACAGTTAGCAAAATTATGTCACAGCCTAGCATTTACACATATTGACCTAACATATTAACATTATCATAACAAGTTACCTGAACGAAGAATACCAATTTCCAATTGCCAACATCCAGCCAGTATAGTATACATAATGAACGGTGTATATAAACTACTACTTCTGCATGACTCCACGTCAGCGTATCAGATTACCCCTATTCAGTGGCGGCGGTTGGACGTTAAAAGTGGGGGGGCAAGACATGATCTGAATATTTAATGTTAGTTAAATATGTAGTTAGTACAATGTTAGTTGTTAGTTAGTATCAATGTTTTCCTGGTTTTCCTGGTTGCTTGTAACACTGTTTGACGAAAGGCTGTATAACTATTAGGATACTGTCTTTTTCAGTTATACCGTATATCTTGTTTCATATTTTATTAAGTAAATTGACAAGAGCAACGCACGTAGATACTAGTCCTTTGTACTCTTCAACAACGAAGGTGTAAGAAGAGATTTGATTCCTTGCTCATGAATATCTGTCTGGAAAATTGTGTGATCAGATTAGGGGTCTATTTAATAACAAATTTGCAAAACAAATAAACAGAAAGGACAATATTAATCAAATAATCATAGAAATGAATAATGAGGCTTGTTTTGCAAAAGTTATATCGAAACTGGAAATTAATGAACAACTTATATTTTTAATTCCACGAATGCTATTATGTGTGTTATTACTCTTAGAATGATAGTGAATACTATACGCATATGCTACGACATTTAAAGAAATACTTTTGCAGCTTCCCGAAACATATTGGCTGCCATTAAGTACAGTTTTCACTTTCTTGGAATATATCAAAACACAGAAATACTCGAGTCACTCCACATTTCAGTTATACAAAATAATCCTAAAACCTAGAATTATGCTGAATTCACTAAATTTAATTGTATATACAAAACTGTATATGTACACCCCTAAACTCCTATATTACACTGCAAAATTAATATTCCTTACTGAGCTCTTTCGTGGCTAAGCGGTTAGCGTATGCGCCTTAGACATGGGAGACCCGGGCTCGATTCCCGGGGGGAGCTCACGTGGTTCGGACTCCACGTTGATCATTAAGTCCACGTCTCATATAACTTCGCTGCTGAACAAGATGTTAAACTGAAAAAATCAAATCAAAATATTATTATTAGAAAGAAGCAAATACATTTTATGAACTGTCGATTTTTGTACAATTAAAGAATAACTTGTGAAGGACTTCTTTTATTGCGAAATGTTGTCTCAATTAGTTCCAGAGCGGCTGACTAACATATCGATCAATTGCAAGAAGAAATGAAAATACGTTCGAATTGTGGCGTTCCAATAGGTTAATTTTGGGGCCATTTTTAGTGGCATTTGAAACGCAATTCCTGTAGCTTTCTTAATTTCACGGGAAGACAACCAATACGTACTCATAGAACGACAAATATTTTATGGCACCATTTTTATTCTATGAACCAATAATACCCACAAAACTTTATATTTCCAAATGAAACTATATACATTAATGGGTAATTTTTAAAAGAGTGGGGTGCAACTGCCCCCTTTGCCCCCTCTGCCCCCTTCGCCGCCCATGCCCCTATTAATGGTACAAATTGATAGTATGGAATGAAGTGTATTATAATGTGTTCCTTTCATTGGGATATTTTTTTCCAGGTAGTTATGATGTCACAAAATGGAAAAAGTTTTTAGCTATTAAAAGTTTCACGAAGGCAGTCAATTTATCTCGTACGAATAAGCTACGAAGTAGCTATTTGCATCAACATGCACGGCAGTGCATGACAGCCAAGTTCCGCGAAGAAAATGAAAACTGGCCTGCACTGCCGTAAGCATATTATACACGAACAAGAGTTTTGGGTAAAATCGCCGATTTCGAGGTTTTATAAAAACGATTCTATTAAGGGTAGAAACATGAAATTTAGAATTTGAGGAGATATCCGAGAGATGTACTCATATGCACAAAGGTACTTTATGAAAACTTGAGTATGGAAAAAGTCGGAAATCTGAGGAATGTGCAATGGGAAAGTTTTCATGAGCAAAAAACTGTCCTTAGCCAAGCAAAAAATCGTTTCATTCACTCACTCATCAAATTGATTAGGTACTTCCCAATGAGATAGAAACGTCAAACTCTGCATAAAGGTACCCTATAATGATTTGAGTATGGAAAAAGTCCGAAATTTGATGAGTGTTCTATGGGAAAGTTTTTATGGACAAAAAACTGTCCTTAGCCAAGCAAAAAATCGTTTCACTCACTCACTCATCAAATTGATTAGGTACTTCCCAATGAGATAGAAACGTCAAACTTTGCATAAAGGTACCCTATAATGACTTGAGTATGGAAAAAGTCCGAAATTTGCGGAATGTTCTATGGGAAAGTTTTTATGGGCAAATAACTGTCCTTAGCCAGGGAAAAAATAGTTTCACTCACTTACTTATCAAATTGATTAGGTACTTCCAAACGAGACAGAGACGTAAAACTCTGCACAAAGGTACTTTATGAAAACTTGAGTATGGGAAAGGTCGGAAATCTGAGGAATGTGCTATGAGAAAGTTTTTAAGGGCAAAAAACTGTCCTTAGCCAAGCAAAAAATCGTTTCATTTAGTCACTCATCGAATTGTTTAGGTACTTTTCAGTGAGATAGAAACGTGAAACTTTACATAAAGATACCCTATAATGACTTGAGTATGGAAAAAGTCCAAAATTTGAGAAATGTTCTATGGGGAAGTTTTTATGGGCAAATAATTGTCCTTAGCCAAGCAAAACATCGTTTCATATTCTCACTCATCAAATTGATTAGGTACTTCCCAATGAGATAGAAACGTCAAGCTTTGCATAAAGGTACCCTATAATGACTTGAGTATGGAAAAAGTCCGAAATTTGCGGAATGTTCTATGGGAAAGTTTTTATGGGCAAATAACTGTCCTTAGCCAAGCAAAAAATCGTTTCACTTACTCACTCATCAAATTGATTAGGTACTTCCCAATGAGATAGAAACGTCAAACTTTGCATAAATGTATCTTATAATGGCTTGAGTGTGGACAAATTCCGAAATATGTGGAATGTGCTATGGGAAATGTTTCATGGGCGAAAAACTGTCCTTAGCAAAGCAGAAAGCTTTACATTTACTCACTCATCACATTAATTTGCTAGTTCCCAATGAGATAATGACGTGAAGCTGTGCATAAAGGTACCTTATAATGACTTGATTGTAAAAAAGGACGGTAATATGAGGAGTGTGCTATGGGAAATTTTTCATGGATCATTTTTCATTTGAAATTTAAGGAATGTGCTATGGAATTTTCTATGGGCGAAAAACTGCTCATAGCCATTAGGTAGCTCCTAGTGAGATAAAGATGCGAAACTCTCCATAAAGGTACCCTATAACGGCTTGAGAATGAAATTTGAGGAATTTGCTATGGAAAATTTTTCATTGGCAAAAAAAAAAAAAAAAAAAAAAACGACTGTCGGGAACGATTCCGTTATTGAACACATCATGTGTATAGTGATAATGTTGCCAATCGTCCAAGTGGTCGAGTTGGTGCCATCCTCGCTGGTCTATTGGCTACCACGTGCGCCTTTGGTGTATGGGGTCCTGGGTTCGATTCCCGGTGGAAGAGCCTTTGGAATATTAACTCTCCTCAATGTTTCTGTGTTGGTGTCCCTGTCGTTCTAGGTTAATAGAAAAACGAGCTAAGGTCACTGAGAAAAATCCGTTATCCGGACAGCGGTATAGTGTACAAATATACGGGATCCTTATGTTTACTACAGAAATCAATACTTAACATACGTTATCCATATGCTAAATACGTACTGCCCTGTTTCCCGCTTAAATGTTACACAATGTCGTTGAAGGATGTCTGGCATCTAACAGTCTTCCGTACATTACGTACGTCAGCTATAAATTACATACGGCCATCTGTATGTGCGATCATGACCGCCTCCATACAGTTCTTTCGTTCGTGCGGAAAGTACGTTTATTCGGAACACTTATACGGAAAGTATGTTTAAAATATACTTTTTCAGGTATACGTTTAGTGTACGTTAAGTCCAAAACCTACAGAATTTACACATGTAACCAACGTTTTTACGTACGCCACATACACTTTTTCTCAGTGTGCGAGTAAAATAAGTGAAAGCTATTAATAAGTAGTTAAGCAAGTTAATGAGGCATGTTCTGTGAATCAGTTAACTTTTTAAAACCTTGGGTTAAGACACGTACACTCATGTCCAAAATTATTGTCGCATGTCTATAAATATGTTATTGTAGGAATATAATTTGATAACGAATTCGCCCGGTATTTCTTATAATGTTAGTATGTGTATAATCGGCAAAGACATGTATGTGGAAAATTTCATGTCAAAAGAGCAGTAAATAAGAACAATAAAACGAAAATAAAACTTTCTTCTCCATGTAGCAACATTTTGTTTTACTCATTCTAATTTTCGTATTTATAATTCTTTTCCTATGAAATTTATCGCAAATATACATTCCATGATTATATACATAGTATCCGTATTAAAAGTACCCTGCAAAATCATTATCAAATTATATTCTTACAAGAAGACAGTTATAGATATGCGACAATCCTTTTGGACATGATTGCCATACCAACGTTGCCAGACTCACAGCTCGGAATTATTCCAAAATCTGATGGAAATTATGCTAGATTCGGTCAAATTATGCTAGATCCTCATAATTACTAATTCAGGAGTTTTAAAAGAAAGAAAGAAAAAAAAACGAAGCTGAGATACGATAACGTAACTTAAAATACGCAGAGCGCAAGAATGCGTGGATATAACTCAATACTTCGGGCACCAAAGCTTTAACTCAACTAAACTAGTGTAGTCGTTGCCAGACTCAATGGCGTATATATCGTATAAATGAATGCAAAGTGTTTGTTTACATATTTTGAAATAAAATTACCTCGCAGCATAAGCGGAGTTGGGAATTGTTTGCTGGGGGGCAAATTTTTGGTCGGTTTCGGACCTTTCATTTCAGGAACAAAGATGGTCATGAAGTCAGAAATAAAGATAGTGAAGTTGTCAAAAAGCTGGGGGAAGAATGGCCCCCATAGCTCCGCCCATGCCTCGCAGTTAAAATATTAGAAAACCCTGGGTGGAGCCACAAAAAAAAAAAAAAAAAAGCCCAAAGCCGTTTCTAACCTATTTCGGAAAATAAGACTGCCTGTATGGTTTACCGACTGTATGAATCAATGGGAGAGGATACATTTCTGCCGTTCTTTTCCTTCCCGCGACCAACTTCTTTCTCATCTCCAGGTTTTACGGCTTTTTGATAAACTTGCTGAAATTATGCTAGATTTGGGCAGGATGCTAAAAGCAAGATGCTAGATGCTAAAGACATGCAAATTATGGTAGATCTAGCATCATTATGCTAGATCTGGCAACGCTGGTACATACTGCCGTAAATTTCGTGGTTGGAAACCCAGACAAGGAAAACCAATATTTTTTTCTTTTCTCGGTGAAGATTTTTCCTTTATTGCAGTCATTGGTATTAAATAGATATTGAAATTAATTGGATAAGTACAATAATGTTGAGGTGAAAATATTTGAAATTAATGAAGTTTTCGAAGAAATAAGAAATCCAAATGTTCGAATTTATGTGAGACTAGCAACAAAATGTAACCGATTTCGTAAATATATTGGTATCACGAGTTATATTATGGTTACCACAGTCGTTATGTAAAAATGTACTTGATGCTTCGTGTCTCTATCTGTGAACAGTGTGTGAATCTCTTTCGTATCAGCCTTTTCATCAACAGTGAATTTAGTGCCTTTGCTCTTCATATTTCCTGAATTTGCCCTCCTAGAGGTTAGCCCCCATACCCCCGCCTTTGCTCGGCCTACTTCCTCACAGCTCTTAAGTTCACAATTCCCGATTTTCAAGTTTCTTTTCCTATTTCAACTATATAAAAGATAAGATTTTGTATTCCATGAAAACGCCTATTTAAATAACATGGGGATTTCTTCATCTCCCTTTAGACTCCTTAAAAGATAAAATATTCACTTTTAGCAATATTCCTGTAGGTTAGTCCGGGGGGCTACAATCGTGCCAAATTTCATCATTCTAATCCTGCCGGAAGTGCCTAAACATTTTGGGGTGTAGAAGACGTCCAATATAAATAACATGGAAAAGGTTTTTCTGTTCCCCATAAAACCACTCTACAGTTGGAAATTTTTATTTTTACTGACTTACTTAGGTAATACTAACGAAAACATTCAAGCATACCTAATTTTACGTTTGTATTCCAATTTCAAGTACCTAAAATATGAGATTATAAGTCCAAAAAAAGCTCATTTAAATAGCATGAGGAATTTCTTCATCTCCCCTTTAGACTCTCTAAAAATTAAAAGTATTCACTTTTGACAATTTTTCTGTCGGTTAGTTCCGAAAAAACTACAATCATGTCAAATTTAATCAATGTAGCCCTACAGGAAGTGCCCTATAATTTTGGGGTGCAAAAAATGTCCCATATAAATACCATGTTAAAGATTTTTCAGTTCCCCATAAAACCACTCTAAAGTTGGAATTGTTTATTTTTACTGATTTACTTAGGTAATACTAACGAAAACGTACAAGCATACAGAATTTCAATTTCTTATTCCTATTCCAAGTCCTTAAAACATGAAATTATAGGTCCAAAGAAGACCCATTTAAATAACATGGGGAAATTCTTTATCCCCCTTCATCATTTCAACTTTCCACGTCAACCGGAAGCACCCCTTTAATTTATGTCAGTTCGTGTAGTTTTATATACAATTAGGATATGTTGGTGGCAAATGGGACTGACTTCATCGAGGGACTCGAGGGAGTCGAGGGAGTCGAGGGAGTAAAAATAATTACTAGAGGGAGTCGAGAAAGTAAAAATATTAACTCGACGGAGTAAAAATATTCACTCGAGGGAGTAAAAATATTCACTCTAGGGAGTCGAGGGAGTAAAAATTTTCACTCGAGGAAGTAAAAATATTCACTCGAGGGAGTCCAGGGAATAAAAATATTCACTCGAGGGAGTCGAGGGAGTAAAAATATTCACTCCAGGGAGTCGACGGAGTAAAAACATTCACTCGAGGGAGTCGAGGGAGTAAAAATATCCACTCGAGGGAGTCGAGGGAGTAAAAATATCCACTCGAGGGAGCCGAAAGAGTAAAAATATTCACTCGAGGGAGTCGAGGGAGTAAAAATATTCACTCGAGGGAGTCGAGGGAGTAAAAATATTCACTCGAGGGAGTCGAGGAAGTAAAAATATTCACTCGATAGAGTCGAGGGAGTAAAAATATTCACTCGAGGGAGTCGAGGGAGTAAAAATATACACTCGAGGGAGTCGAGGGAGTAAGAATATACACTCGAGGGAGTCGAGGGAGTAAAAATATACACTCGAGGGAGTCGAGGGAGTAAAAATATTCACTCGAGGGAGTCGAGGGAGTAAAAATATCCACTCGAGGGAGTCGAGGGAGTAAAAATATCCACTCGAGGGAGCCGAAAGAGTAAAAATATTCACTCGAGGGAGTCGAGGGAGTAAAAATATTCACTCGAGGGAGTCGAGGGAGTAAAAATATTCACTCGAGGGAGTCGAGGGAGTAAAAATATTCACTCGATAAAGTCGACGGAGTAAAAATATTCACTCGAGGTAGTCGAGGGAGTAAAAATATTCACTCGAGGGAGTCGAGGAAGTAAAAATATACACTCGAGGGAGTCGAGGGAGTAAAAATATACACTCGAGGGAGTCGAGGGAGTAAAAATATACACTCGAGGGAGTCGAGGGAGTAAAAATATTCACTCGAGGGAGTCGAGGGAGTAAAAATATTCACTCTAGGGATTCGAGGGAGTAAAAATTTTCACTCGAGGGAGTAAAAATATTCACTCGAGGGAGTCGAGGGAGTAAAAATATTCACTCGAGGGAGTCGACGGAGTAAAAACATTCACTCGAGGGAGCCGAAAGAGTAAAAATATTCACTCGAGGGAGTCGAGGGAGTAAAAATATTCACTCTAGGGATTCGAGGGAGTAAAAATTTTCACTCGAGGGAGTAAAAATATTCACTCGAGGGAGTCGAGGGAGTAAAAATATCCACTCGAGGGAGTCGAGGGAGTAAAAATATCCACTCGAGGGAGCCGAAAGAGTAAAAATATTCACTCGAGGGAGTCGAGGGAGTAAAAATATTCACTCGAGGGAGTCGAGGGAGTAAAAATATTCACTCGAGGGAGTCGAGGAAGTAAAAATATTCACTCGATAGAGTCGAGGGAGTAAAAATATTCACTCGAGGGAGTCGTGGGAGTAAAAATATACACTCGAGGGAGTCGAGGGAGTAAGAATATACACTCGAGGGAGTCGAGGGAGTAAAAATATACACTCGAGGGAGTCGAGGGAGTAAAAATATTCACTCGAGGGAGTCGAGGGAGTAAAAATATCCACTCGAGGGAGTCGAGGGAGTAAAAATATCCACTCGAGGGAGCCGAAAGAGTAAAAATATTCACTCGAGGGAGTCGAGGGAGTAAAAATATTCACTCGAGGGAGTCGAGGGAGTAAAAATATTCACTCGATAGAGTCGAAGGAGTAAAAATATTCACTCGAGGGAGTCGAGGGAGTAAAAATATCCACTCGAGGGAGTCGAGGGAGTAAAAATATCCACTCGAGGGAGCCGAAAGAGTAAAAATATTCACTCGAGGGAGTCGAGGGAGTAAAAATATTCACTCGAGGGAGTCGAGGGAGTAAAAATATTCACTCGATAGAGTCGAGGGAGTAAAAATATTCACTCGAGGGAGTCGAGGGAGTAAAAATATTCACTCGAGGGAGTCGAGGGAGTAAAAATATACACTAGAGGGAGTCGAGGGAGTAAAAATATACACTCGAGGGAGTCGAGGGAGTAAAAATATACACTCGAGGGAGTCGAGGGAGTAAAAATATTCACTCGAGGGAGTCGAGGGAGTAAAAATATTCACTCTAGGGATTCGAGGGAGTAAAAATTTTCACTCGAGGGAGTAAAAATATACACTCGAGGGAGTCGAGGGAGTAAAAATATTCACTCGAGGGAGTCGACGAAGTAAAAACATTCACTCGAGGGAGCCGAAAGAGTAAAAATATTCACTCGAGGGAGTCGAGGGAGTAAAAATATTCACTCTAGGGATTCGAGGGAGTAAAAATTTTCACTCGAGGGAGTAAAAATATTCACTCGAGGGAGTCGAGGGAGTAAAAATATCCACTCGAGGGAGTCGAGGGAGTAAAAATATCCACTAGAGGGAGCGGAAAGAGTAAAAATATTCACTCGAGGGAGTCGAGGGAGTAAAAATATTCACTCGAGGGAGTCGAGGGAGTAAAAATATTCACTCGAGGGAGTCGAGGGAGTAAAAATATTCTCTCGAGGGAGTCGAGGGAGTAAAAATATTCACTCGAGGGAGTCGAGGGAGTAAAAATATTCACTCTAGGGATTCGAGGGAGTAAAAATTTTCACTCGAGGGAGTAAAAATATTCACTCGAGGGAGTCGAGGGAGTAAAAATATTCACTCGAGGGAGTCGACGGAGTAAAAACATTCACTCGAGGGAGCCGAAAGAGTAAAAATATTCACTCGAGGGAGTTGAGGGAGTAAAAATATTCACTCTAGGGATTCGAAGGAGTAAAAATTTTCACTCGAGGGAGTAAAAATATTCACTCGAGGGAGTCGACGGAGTAAAAATATCCACTCGAGGGAGTCGAGGGAGTAAAAATATCCACTAGAGGGAGCGGAAAGAGTAAAAATATTCACTCGAGGGAGTCGAGGGAGTAAAAATATTCACTCGAGGGAGTCGAGGGAGTAAAAATATTCTCTCGAGGGAGTCGAGGAAGTAAAAATATTCACTCGATAGAGTCGAGGGAGTAAAAATATTCACTCGAGGGAGTCGTGGGAGTAAAAATATACACTCGAGGGAGTCGAGGGAGTAAAAATATTCACTCGAGGGAGTCGAGGGAGTAAAAATATACACTCGAGGGAGTCGAGGGAGTAAAAATATTCACTCGAGGGAGTCGAGGGAGTAAAAATATTCACTCGATAGAGTCGAGGGAGTAAAAATATTCACTCGAGGGAGTCGAGGGAGTAAAAATATTCACTCGAGGGAGTCGAAGGAGTAAAAATATACACTCGAGGGAGTCGAGGGAGTAAAAATATACACTCGAGGGAGTCGAGGGAGTAAAAATATACACTCGAGGGAGTCGAGGGAGTAAAAATATTCACTCGAGGGAGTCGAGGGAGTAAAAATATTCACTCTAGGGATTCGAGGGAGTAAAAATTTTCACTCGAGGGAGTAAAAATATTCACTCGAGGGAGTCGAGGGAGTAAAAATATTCACTCGAGGGAGTCGACGGAGTAAAAACATTCACTCGAGGGAGCCGAAAGAGTAAAAATTTTCACTCGAGGGAGTCGAGGGAGTAAAAATATTCACTCTAGGGATTCGAGGGAGTAAAAATTTTCACTCGAGGGAGTAAAAATATTCACTCGAGGGAGTCGAGGGAGTAAAAATATCCACTCGAGGGAGTCCAGGGAGTAAAAATATCCACTCGAGGGAGCCGAAAGAGTAAAAATATTCACTCGAGGGAGTCGAGGGAGTAAAAATATTCACTCGAGGGAGTCGAGGGAGTAAAAATATTCACTCGAAGGAGTCGAGGGAGTAAAAATATACACTCGAGGGAGTCGAGGGAGTAAAAATATACACTCGAGGGATTCGAGGGAGTAAAAATTATCACTCGAGGGAGTAAAAATATTCACTCGAGGGAGTCGAGGGAGTAAAAATATACACTCGAGGGAGTCGAGGGAGTAAAAATATCCACTCGAGGGAGCCGAAAGAGTAAAAATATTCACTCGAGGGAGTCGAGGGAGTAAAAATATTCACTCGAGGGAGTCGAGGGAGTAAAAATATTCACTCGAGGGAGTCGAGGGAGTAAAAATATTCACTCGATAGAGTCGAAGGAGTAAAAATATTCACTCGAGGGAGTCGAGGGAGTAAAAATATCCACTCGAGGGAGTCGAGGGAGTAAAAATATCCACTCGAGGGAGCCGAAAGAGTAAAAATATTCACTCGAGGGAGTCGAGGGAGTAAAAATATTCACTCGAGGGAGTCGAGGGAGTAAAAATATTCACTCGATAGAGTCGAGGGAGTAAAAATATTCACTCGAGGGAGTCGAGGGAGTAAAAATATTCACTCGAGGGAGTCGAGGGAGTAAAAATATACACTAGAGGGAGTCGAGGGAGTAAAAATATACACTCGAGGGAGTCGAGGGAGTAAAAATATACACTCGAGGGAGTCGAGGGAGTAAAAATATTCACTCGAGGGAGTCGAGGGAGTAAAAATATTCACTCTAGGGATTCGAGGGAGTAAAAATTTTCACTCGAGGGAGTAAAAATATTCACTCGAGGGAGTCGAGGGAGTAAAAATATTCACTCGAGGGAGTCGACGAAGTAAAAACATTCACTCGAGGGAGCCGAAAGAGTAAAAATATTCACTCGAGGGAGTCGAGGGAGTAAAAATATTCACTCTAGGGATTCGAGGGAGTAAAAATTTTCACTCGAGGGAGTAAAAATATTCACTCGAGGGAGTCGAGGGAGTAAAAATATCCACTCGAGGGAGTCGAGGGAGTAAAAATATCCACTAGAGGGAGCGGAAAGAGTAAAAATATTCACTCGAGGGAGTCGAGGGAGTAAAAATATTCACTCGAGGGAGTCGAGGGAGTAAAAATATTCACTCGAGGGAGTCGAGGGAGTAAAAATATTCTCTCGAGGGAGTCGAGGGAGTAAAAATATTCACTCGATAGAGTCGAGGGAGTAAAAATATTCACTCGAGGGAGTCAAGGGAGAAAAAATATTCACTCGAGGGAGTCGTGGGAGTAAAAATATTCACTCGAGGGAGTCGAGGGAGTAAAAATATACACTCGAGGGAGTCGAGGGAGTAAAAATATACACTCGAGGGAGTCGAGGGAGTAAAAATATACACTCGAGGGAGTCGAGGGAGTAAAAATATACACTCGAGGGAGTCGAGGGAGTAAAAATATACACTCGAGGGAGTCGAGGGAGTAAAAATATTCACTCGAGGGAGTCGAGGGAGTAAAAATATCCACTCGAGGGAGTCGAGGGAGTAAAAATATCCACTCGAGGGAGCCGAAAGAGTAAAAATATTCACTCGAGGGAGTCGAGGGAGTAAAAATATTCACTCGAGGGAGTCGAGGGAGTAAAAATATTCACTCGAGGGAGTCGAGGGAGTAAAAATATTCACTCGAGGGAGTCGAGGGAGTAAAAATATTCACTCGATAAAGTCGAGGGAGTAAAAATATTCACTCGAGGTAGTCGAGGGAGTAAAAATATTCACTCGAGGGAGTCGAGGGAGTAAAAATATACACTCGAGGGAGTCGAGGGAGTAAAAATATACACTCGAGGGAGTCGAGGGAGTAAAAATATACACTCGAGGGAGTCGAGGGAGTAAAAATATTCACTCGAGGGAGTCGAGGGAGTAAAAATATTCACTCTAGGGATTCGAGGGAGTAAAAATTTTCACTCGAGGGAGTAAAAATATTCACTCGAGGGAGTCGAGGGAGTAAAAATATTCACTCGAGGGAGTCGAGGGAGTAAAAATATTCACTCGAGGGAGCCGAAAGAGTAAAAATATTCACTCGAGGGAGTCGAGGGAGTAAAAATATTCACTCTAGGGATTCGAGGGAGTAAAAATTTTCACTCGAGGGAGTAAAAATATTCACTCGAGGGAGTCGAGGGAGTAAAAATATTCACTCGAGAAAGTCGAGTGAGTAAAAATATTCACTCGAGGGAGTCGAGGGAGTAAAAATATTCACTCGTGGGAGTCGAGGGAGTAAAAATATTCACTCGAGAAAGTCGAGTGAGTAAAAATATTCACTCGAGGGGGACGAGGGAGTAAAAACATTCACTCGAGGGAGTCGAGGGACTAAAAATATTCACTCTAGGGATTCGAGGGAGTAGAATATTCACTCGAGGGAGTCGAGGGAGTAAAAATTTTCACTCGAGGGAGTCGACGTAGAAAAATGTTCACTCGAGGAAGTAAAAATAGTCACTCGAGGGTGTAAAATTTTTCATCAGAGGGAGTAAAAATATTCACTCGAGGGAGTCGACGGAGAAAAATGTTCACTCGAGTGAGTATAAATAGTCACTCGAGGGAGTCGAGGGAGTAAAAATATTCACTCGGGGGTGTCGAGGGAGTAAAAATATTCACTCGAGGGAGTCGAGGGAGTAAAAATATTCACTCGAGGGAGTAGAAATATTCACTTGAGGGAGTCAAGGGAGTAAAAATATTCATTCGAGGGAGTCGAGGCAGTAAAAATATAGTCTCGAACGAGTAGAGGGAGTAAAAATATTCACTCGAGGGAGTTGAGGGATTAAAAATATTCATTCGAGGGAGTCGAGGGAGTAAAAATATTCACTCGAGGGAGTCGAGGGAGTAGAAATATTTACTCGAAAGAGTAAAAATATTCAATCTATGGATTCGAGGGAGTAAAAATTTTCACTCGAGGGAGTAAAAATTTTCACTCGAGAGAGTAAAAATATTCACTCGAGGGAGTCGAGGGAGTAAAAATTTTTATCCGAGGGAGTCGAGGGAGTAAAAATATTCACTCTAGGGAGTCGAGGGAGTAAAAATATTCACTCGAGGGGGTCGAGGGAGTAAAAGATTGAGTCTAGGGAGTCGAGGGAGTAAAAATATTCACTCGAGGGAGTCGAGGGAGTAAAAATATTCACTCGAGGGAGTCGAGGGAGTAAAAATATTCACTCGAGGGAGTCGAGGGAGTAAAAATATTCACTCGAGGGGGTCGAGGGAGTAAAAATATTCACTCGAGGCTGTCGAGGGAATAGAAATATTCACTCGAGGGAGTAAAAATATTCATTCGAGGGAGTCGAGGCTGTAAAAATATAGACTCGAACGAGTAGAGGGAGTAAAAATATTCACTGGAGGGAGTAGAGGGATTATAAATATTCTCTCGAGGGAGTAAGAATATGCACTCGGGGCAGTCGTGTGAGTAAAAATATTCACTCGAGGGAGTCGAGGGAGTAAAAATATTCACTCGAGGGAGTCGACGTAGAAAAATGTTCACTCGAGGCAGTAAAAATAGTCACTCGAGGAAGTCGAGGGAGTAAAATTTTTCATCCAAGGGAGTAAAAATATTCACTCGAAGGAGTCGACGGAGAAAAATGTTCACTCGAGGGAGTAAAAATAGTCACTCGAGGGAGTCGAGGGAGTAAAAATATTCACTCGAGGGAGTCGAAGGAGTAAAAATATACACTCGAGGGAGTCGAGGGAGTAAAAATATACACTCGAGGGAGTCGAGGGAGTAAAAATATACACTCGAGGGAGTCGAGGGAGTAAAAATATTCACTCGAGGGAGTCGAGGGAGTAAAAATATTCACTCTAGGGATTCGAGGGAGTAAAAATTTTCACTCGAGGGAGTAAAAATATTCACTCGAGGGAGTCGAGGGAGTAAAAATATTCACTCGAGGGAGTCGACGGAGTAAAAACATTCACTCGAGGGAGCCGAAAGAGTAAAAATTTTCACTCGAGGGAGTCGAGGGAGTAAAAATATTCACTCTAGGGATTCGAGGGAGTAAAAATTTTCACTCGAGGGAGTAAAAATATTCACTCGAGGGAGTCGAGGGAGTAAAAATATCCACTCGAGGGAGTCCAGGGAGTAAAAATATCCACTCGAGGGAGCCGAAAGAGTAAAAATATTCACTCGAGGGAGTCGAGGGAGTAAAAATATTCACTCGAGGGAGTCGAGGGAGTAAAAATATTCACTCGAAGGAGTCGAGGGAGTAAAAATATACACTCGAGGGAGTCGAGGGAGTAAAAATATACACTCGAGGGAGTCGAGGGAGTAAAAATATACACTCGAGGGAGTCGAGGGAGTAAAAATATTCACTCGAGGGAGTCGAGGGAGTAAAAATATACACTCGAGGGAGTCGAGGGAGTAAAAATATCCACTCGAGGGAGCCGAAAGAGTAAAAATATTCACTCGAGGGAGTCGAGGGAGTAAAAATATTCACTCGAGGGAGTCGAGGGAGTAAAAATATTCACTCGAGGGAGTCGAGGGAGTAAAAATATTCACTCGATAGAGTCGAAGGAGTAAAAATATTCACTCGAGGGAGTCGAGGGAGTAAAAATATCCACTCGAGGGAGTCGAGGGAGTAAAAATATCCACTCGAGGGAGCCGAAAGAGTAAAAATATTCACTCGAGGGAGTCGAGGGAGTAAAAATATTCACTCGAGGGAGTCGAGGGAGTAAAAATATTCACTCGATAGAGTCGAGGGAGTAAAAATATTCACTCGAGGGAGTCGAGGGAGTAAAAATATTCACTCGAGGGAGTCGAGGGAGTAAAAATATACACTAGAGGGAGTCGAGGGAGTAAAAATATACACTCGAGGGAGTCGAGGGAGTAAAAATATACACTCGAGGGAGTCGAGGGAGTAAAAATATTCACTCGAGGGAGTCGAGGGAGTAAAAATATTCACTCTAGGGATTCGAGGGAGTAAAAATTTTCACTCGAGGGAGTAAAAATATTCACTCGAGGGAGTCGAGGGAGTAAAAATATTCACTCGAGGGAGTCGACGAAGTAAAAACATTCACTCGAGGGAGCCGAAAGAGTAAAAATATTCACTCGAGGGAGTCGAGGGAGTAAAAATATTCACTCTAGGGATTCGAGGGAGTAAAAATTTTCACTCAAGGGAGTAAAAATATTCACTCGAGAAAGTCGAGGGAGTAAAAATATCCACTCGAGGGAGTCGAGGGAGTAAAAATATCCACTAGAGGGAGCGGAAAGAGTAAAAATATTCACTCGAGGGAGTCGAGGGAGTAAAAATATTCACTCGAGGGAGTCGAGGGAGTAAAAATATTCACTCGAGGGAGTCGAGGGAGTAAAAATATTCTCTCGAGGGAGTCGAGGGAGTAAAAATATTCACTCGATAGAGTCGAGGGAGTAAAAATATTCACTCGAGGGAGTCAAGGGAGAAAAAATATTCACTCGAGGGAGTCGTGGGAGTAAAAATATTCACTCGAGGGAGTCGAGGGAGTAAAAATATACACTCGAGGGAGTCGAGGGAGTAAAAATATACACTCGAGGGAGTCGAGGGAGTAAAAATATACACTCGAGGGAGTCGAGGGAGTAAAAATATACACTCGAGGGAGTCGAGGGAGTAAAAATATACACTCGAGGGAGTCGAGGGAGTAAAAATATACACTCGAGGGAGTCGAGGGAGTAAAAATATTCACTCGAGGGAGTCGAGGGAGTAAAAATATCCACTCGAGGGAGTCGAGGGAGTAAAAATATCCACTCGAGGGAGCCGAAAGAGTAAAAATATTCACTCGAGGGAGTCGAGGGAGTAAAAATATTCACTCGAGGGAGTCGAGGGAGTAAAAATATTCACTCGAGGGAGTCGAGGGAGTAAAAATATTCACTCGAGGGAGTCGAGGGAGTAAAAATATTCACTCGATAAAGTCGAGGGAGTAAAAATATTCACTCGAGGTAGTCGAGGGAGTAAAAATATTCACTCGAGGGAGTCGAGGGAGTAAAAATATACACTCGAGGGAGTCGAGGGAGTAAAAATATACACTCGAGGGAGTCGAGGGAGTAAAAATATACACTCGAGGGAGTCGAGGGAGTAAAAATATTCACTCGAGGGAGTCGAGGGAGTAAAAATATTCACTCTAGGGATTCGAGGGAGTAAAAATTTTCACTCGAGGGAGTAAAAATATTCACTCGAGGGAGTCGAGGGAGTAAAAATATTCACTCGAGGGAGTCGAGGGAGTAAAAATATTCACTCGAGGGAGCCGAAAGAGTAAAAATATTCACTCGAGGGAGTCGAGGGAGTAAAAATATTCACTCTAGGGATTCGAGGGAGTAAAAATTTTCACTCGAGGGAGTAAAAATATTCACTCGAGGGAGTCGAGGGAGTAAAAATATTCACTCGAGAAAGTCGAGTGAGTAAAAATATTCACTCGAGGGAGTCGAGGGAGTAAAAATATTCACTCGTGGGAGTCGAGGGAGTAAAAATATTCACTCGAGAAAGTCGAGTGAGTAAAAATATTCACTCGAGGGGGACGAGGGAATAAAAACATTCACTCGAGGGAGTCGAGGGACTAAAAATATTCACTCTAGGGATTCGAGGGAGTAGAATATTCACTCGAGGGAGTCGAGGGAGTAAAAATTTTCACTCGAGGGAGTCGACGTAGAAAAATGTTCACTCGAGGAAGTAAAAATAGTCACTCGAGGGTGTAAAATTTTTCATCAGAGGGAGTAAAAATATTCACTCGAGGGAGTCGAGGGAGTAAAAATATACACTCGAGGGAGTCGAGGGAGTAAAAATATACACTCGAGGGAGTCGAGGGAGTAAAAATATACACTCGAGGGAGTCGAGGGAGTAAAAATATTCACTCGAGGGAGTCGAGGGAGTAAAAATATTCACTCGAGGGAGTCGAGGGAGTAAAAATATACACTAGAGGGAGTCGAGGGAGTAAAAATATACACTCGAGGGAGTCGAGGGAGTAAAAATATACACTCGAGGGAGTCGAGGGAGTAAAAATATTCACTCGAGGGAGTCGAGGGAGTAAAAATATTCACTCGAGGGAGTCGAGGGAGTAAAAATATTCACTCGAGGGAGTCGAGGGAGTAAAAATATACACTAGAGGGAGTCGAGGGAGTAAAAATATACACTCGAGGGAGTCGAGGGAGTAAAAATATACACTCGAGGGAGTCGAGGGAGTAAAAATATTCACTCGAGGGAGTCGAGGGAGTAAAAATATTCACTCTAGGGATTCGAGGGAGTAAAAATTTTCACTCGAGGGAGTAAAAATATTCACTCGAGGGAGTCGAGGGAGTAAAAATATTCACTCGAGGGAGTCGACGAAGTAAAAACATTCACTCGAGGGAGCCGAAAGAGTAAAAATATTCACTCGAGGGAGTCGAGGGAGTAAAAATATTCACTCTAGGGATTCGAGGGAGTAAAAATTTTCACTCAAGGGAGTAAAAATATTCACTCGAGAAAGTCGAGGGAGTAAAAATATCCACTCGAGGGAGTCGAGGGAGTAAAAATATCCACTAGAGGGAGCGGAAAGAGTAAAAATATTCACTCGAGGGAGTCGAGGGAGTAAAAATATTCACTCGAGGGAGTCGAGGGAGTAAAAATATTCACTCGAGGGAGTCGAGGGAGTAAAAATATTCTCTCGAGGGAGTCGAGGGAGTAAAAATATTCACTCGATAGAGTCGAGGGAGTAAAAATATTCACTCGAGGGAGTCAAGGGAGAAAAAATATTCACTCGAGGGAGTCGTGGGAGTAAAAATATTCACTCGAGGGAGTCGAGGGAGTAAAAATATACACTCGAGGGAGTCGAGGGAGTAAAAATATACACTCGAGGGAGTCGAGGGAGTAAAAATATACACTCGAGGGAGTCGAGGGAGTAAAAATATACACTCGAGGGAGTCGAGGGAGTAAAAATATACACTCGAGGGAGTCGAGGGAGTAAAAATATACACTCGAGGGAGTCGAGGGAGTAAAAATATACACTCGAGGGAGTCGAGGGAGTAAAAATATTCACTCGAGGGAGTCGAGGGAGTAAAAATATCCACTCGAGGGAGTCGAGGGAGTAAAAATATCCACTCGAGGGAGCCGAAAGAGTAAAAATATTCACTCGAGGGAGTCGAGGGAGTAAAAATATTCACTCGAGGGAGTCGAGGGAGTAAAAATATTCACTCGAGGGAGTCGAGGGAGTAAAAATATTCACTCGAGGGAGTCGAGGGAGTAAAAATATTCACTCGATAAAGTCGAGGGAGTAAAAATATTCACTCGAGGTAGTCGAGGGAGTAAAAATATTCACTCGAGGGAGTCGAGGGAGTAAAAATATACACTCGAGGGAGTCGAGGGAGTAAAAATATACACTCGAGGGAGTCGAGGGAGTAAAAATATACACTCGAGGGAGTCGAGGGAGTAAAAATATTCACTCGAGGGAGTCGAGGGAGTAAAAATATTCACTCTAGGGATTCGAGGGAGTAAAAATATTCACTCGAGGGAGTCGAGGGAGTAAAAATATTCACTCGAGGGAGTCGAGGGAGTAAAAATATTCACTCGAGGGAGCCGAAAGAGTAAAAATATTCACTCGAGGGAGTCGAGGGAGTAAAAATATTCACTCTAGGGATTCGAGGGAGTAAAAATTTTCACTCGAGGGAGTAAAAATATTCACTCGAGGGAGTCGAGGGAGTAAAAATATTCACTCGAGAAAGTCGAGTGAGTAAAAATATTCACTCGAGGGAGTCGAGGGAGTAAAAATATTCACTCGTGGGAGTCGAGGGAGTAAAAATATTCACTCGAGAAAGTCGAGTGAGTAAAAATATTCACTCGAGGGGGACGAGGGAATAAAAACATTCACTCGAGGGAGTCGAGGGACTAAAAATATTCACTCTAGGGATTCGAGGGAGTAGAATATTCACTCGAGGGAGTCGAGGGAGTAAAAATTTTCACTCGAGGGAGTCGACGTAGAAAAATGTTCACTCGAGGAAGTAAAAATAGTCACTCGAGGGTGTAAAATTTTTCATCAGAGGGAGTAAAAATATTCACTCGAGGGAGTCGAGGGAGTAAAAATATACACTCGAGGGAGTCGAGGGAGTAAAAATATACACTCGAGGGAGTCGAGGGAGTAAAAATATACACTCGAGGGAGTCGAGGGAGTAAAAATATTCACTCGAGGGAGTCGAGGGAGTAAAAATATTCACTCTAGGGATTCGAGGGAGTAAAAATTTTCACTCGAGGGAGTAAAAATATTCACTCGAGGGAGTCGAGGGAGTAAAAATATTCACTCGAGGGAGTCGAGGGAGTAAAAATATTCACTCGAGGGAGCCGAAAGAGTAAAAATATTCACTCGAGGGAGTCGAGGGAGTAAAAATATTCACTCTAGGGATTCGAGGGAGTAAAAATTTTCACTCGAGGGAGTAAAAATATTCACTCGAGGGAGTCGAGGGAGTAAAAATATTCACTCGAGAAAGTCGAGTGAGTAAAAATATTCACTCGAGGGAGTCGAGGGAGTAAAAATATTCACTCTAGGGATTCGAGGGAGTAGAATATTCACTCGAGGGAGTCGAGGGAGTAAAAATTTTCACTCGAGGGAGTCGACGTAGAAAAATGTTCACTCGAGGAAGTAAAAATAGTCACTCGAGGGTGTAAAATTTTTCATCAGAGGGAGTAAAAATATTCACTCGAGGGAGTCGACGGAGAAAAATGTTCACTCGAGTGAGTATAAATAGTCACTCGAGGGAGTCGAGGGAGTAAAAATATTCACTCGGGGGTGTCGAGGGAGTAAAAATATTCACTCGAGGGAGTCGAGGGAGTAAAAATATTCACTCGAGGGAGTAGAAATATTCACTTGAGGGAGTCAAGGGAGTAAAAATATTCATTCGAGGGAGTCGAGGCAGTAAAAATATAGTCTCGAACGAGTAGAGGGAGTAAAAATATTCACTCGAGGGAGTTGAGGGATTAAAAATATTCATTCGAGGGAGTCGAGGGAGTAAAAATATTCACTCGAGGGAGTCGAGGGAGTAGAAATATTTACTCGAAAGAGTAAAAATATTCAATCTATGGATTCGAGGGAGTAAAAATTTTCACTCGAGGGAGTAAAAATTTTCACTCGAGAGAGTAAAAATATTCACTCGAGGGAGTCGAGGGAGTAAAAATATTCACTCTAGGGAGTCGAGGGAGTAAAAATATTCACTCGAGGGGGTCGAGGGAGTAAAAGATTGAGTCTAGGGAGTCGAGGGAGTAAAAATATTCACTCGAGGGAGTCGAGGGAGTAAAAATATTCACTCGAGGGAGTCGAGGGAGTAAAAATATTCACTCGAGGGAGTCGAGGGAGTAAAAATATTCACTCGAGGGGGTCGAGGGAGTAAAAATATTCACTCGAGGCTGTCGAGGGAATAGAAATATTCACTCGAGGGAGTAAAAATATTCATTCGAGGGAGTCGAGGCTGTAAAAATATAGACTCGAACGAGTAGAGGGAGTAAAAATATTCACTGGAGGGAGTAGAGGGATTATAAATATTCTCTCGAGGGAGTAAGAATATGCACTCGGGGCAGTCGTGTGAGTAAAAATATTCACTCGAGGGAGTCGAGGGAGTAAAAATATTCACTCGAGGGAGTCGACGTAGAAAAATGTTCACTCGAGGCAGTAAAAATAGTCACTCGAGGAAGTCGAGGGAGTAAAATTTTTCATCCAAGGGAGTAAAAATATTCACTCGAAGGAGTCGACGGAGAAAAATGTTCACTCGAGGGAGTAAAAATAGTCACTCGAGGGAGTCGAGGGAGTAAAAATATTCACTCGAGGGAGTCGAAGGAGTAAAAATATACACTCGAGGGAGTCGAGGGAGTAAAAATATACACTCGAGGGAGTCGAGGGAGTAAAAATATACACTCGAGGGAGTCGAGGGAGTAAAAATATTCACTCGAGGGAGTCGAGGGAGTAAAAATATTCACTCTAGGGATTCGAGGGAGTAAAAATTTTCACTCGAGGGAGTAAAAATATTCACTCGAGGGAGTCGAGGGAGTAAAAATATTCACTCGAGGGAGTCGACGGAGTAAAAACATTCACTCGAGGGAGCCGAAAGAGTAAAAATTTTCACTCGAGGGAGTCGAGGGAGTAAAAATATTCACTCTAGGGATTCGAGGGAGTAAAAATTTTCACTCGAGGGAGTAAAAATATTCACTCGAGGGAGTCGAGGGAGTAAAAATATCCACTCGAGGGAGTCCAGGGATTAAAAATATCCACTCGAGGGAGCCGAAAGAGTAAAAATATTCACTCGAGGGAGTCGAGGGAGTAAAAATATTCACTCGAGGGAGTCGAGGGAGTAAAAATATTCACTCGAAGGAGTCGAGGGAGTAAAAATATACACTCGAGGGAGTCGAGGGAGTAAAAATATACACTCGAGGGAGTCGAGGGAGTAAAAATATACACTCGAGGGAGTCGAGGGAGTAAAAATATTCACTCGAGGGAGTCGAGGGAGTAAAAATATACACTCGAGGGAGTCGAGGGAGTAAAAATATCCACTCGAGGGAGCCGAAAGAGTAAAAATATTCACTCGAGGGAGTCGAGGGAGTAAAAATATTCACTCGAGGGAGTCGAGGGAGTAAAAATATTCACTCGAGGGAGTCGAGGGAGTAAAAATATTCACTCGATAGAGTCGAAGGAGTAAAAATATTCACTCGAGGGAGTCGAGGGAGTAAAAATATCCACTCGAGGGAGTCGAGGGAGTAAAAATATCCACTCGAGGGAGCCGAAAGAGTAAAAATATTCACTCGAGGGAGTCGAGGGAGTAAAAATATTCACTCGAGGGAGTCGAGGGAGTAAAAATATTCACTCGATAGAGTCGAGGGAGTAAAAATATTCACTCGAGGGAGTCGAGGGAGTAAAAATATTCACTCGAGGGAGTCGAGGGAGTAAAAATATACACTAGAGGGAGTCGAGGGAGTAAAAATATACACTCGAGGGAGTCGAGGGAGTAAAAATATACACTCGAGGGAGTCGAGGGAGTAAAAATATTCACTCGAGGGAGTCGAGGGAGTAAAAATATTCACTCTAGGGATTCGAGGGAGTAAAAATTTTCACTCGAGGGAGTAAAAATATTCACTCGAGGGAGTCGAGGGAGTAAAAATATTCACTCGAGGGAGTCGACGAAGTAAAAACATTCACTCGAGGGAGCCGAAAGAGTAAAAATATTCACTCGAGGGAGTCGAGGGAGTAAAAATATTCACTCTAGGGATTCGAGGGAGTAAAAATTTTCACTCGAGGGAGTAAAAATATTCACTCGAGGGAGTCGAGGGAGTAAAAATATCCACTCGAGGGAGTCGAGGGAGTAAAAATATCCACTAGAGGGAGCGGAAAGAGTAAAAATATTCACTCGAGGGAGTCGAGGGAGTAAAAATATTCACTCGAGGGAGTCGAGGGAGTAAAAATATTCACTCGAGGGAGTCGAGGGAGTAAAAATATTCTCTCGAGGGAGTCGAGGGAGTAAAAATATTCACTCGATAGAGTCGAGGGAGTAAAAATATTCACTCGAGGGAGTCAAGGGAGAAAAAATATTCACTCGAGGGAGTCGTGGGAGTAAAAATATTCACTCGAGGGAGTCGAGGGAGTAAAAATATACACTCGAGGGAGTCGAGGGAGTAAAAATATACACTCGAGGGAGTCGAGGGAGTAAAAATATACACTCGAGGGAGTCGAGGGAGTAAAAATATACACTCGAGGGAGTCGAGGGAGTAAAAATATACACTCGAGGGAGTCGAGGGAGTAAAAATATTCACTCGAGGGAGTCGAGGGAGTAAAAATATCCACTCGAGGGAGTCGAGGGAGTAAAAATATCCACTCGAGGGAGCCGAAAGAGTAAAAATATTCACTCGAGGGAGTCGAGGGAGTAAAAATATTCACTCGAGGGAGTCGAGGGAGTAAAAATATTCACTCGAGGGAGTCGAGGGAGTAAAAATATTCACTCGAGGGAGTCGAGGGAGTAAAAATATTCACTCGATAAAGTCGAGGGAGTAAAAATATTCACTCGAGGTAGTCGAGGGAGTAAAAATATTCACTCGAGGGAGTCGAGGGAGTAAAAATATACACTCGAGGGAGTCGAGGGAGTAAAAATATACACTCGAGGGAGTCGAGGGAGTAAAAATATACACTCGAGGGAGTCGAGGGAGTAAAAATATTCACTCGAGGGAGTCGAGGGAGTAAAAATATTCACTCTAGGGATTCGAGGGAGTAAAAATTTTCACTCGAGGGAGTAAAAATATTCACTCGAGGGAGTCGAGGGAGTAAAAATATTCACTCGAGGGAGTCGAGGGAGTAAAAATATTCACTCGAGGGAGCCGAAAGAGTAAAAATATTCACTCGAGGGAGTCGAGGGAGTAAAAATATTCACTCTAGGGATTCGAGGGAGTAAAAATTTTCACTCGAGGGAGTAAAAATATTCACTCGAGGGAGTCGAGGGAGTAAAAATATTCACTCGAGAAAGTCGAGTGAGTAAAAATATTCACTCGAGGGAGTCGAGGGAGTAAAAATATTCACTCGTGGGAGTCGAGGGAGTAAAAATATTCACTCGAGAAAGTCGAGTGAGTAAAAATATTCACTCGAGGGGGACGAGGGAGTAAAAACATTCACTCGAGGGAGTCGAGGGACTAAAAATATTCACTCTAGGGATTCGAGGGAGTAGAATATTCACTCGAGGGAGTCGAGGGAGTAAAAATTTTCACTCGAGGGAGTCGACGTAGAAAAATGTTCACTCGAGGAAGTAAAAATAGTCACTCGAGGGTGTAAAATTTTTCATCAGAGGGAGTAAAAATATTCACTCGAGGGAGTCGACGGAGAAAAATGTTCACTCGAGTGAGTATAAATAGTCACTCGAGGGAGTCGAGGGAGTAAAAATATTCACTCGGGGGTGTCGAGGGAGTAAAAATATTCACTCGAGGGAGTCGAGGGAGTAAAAATATTCACTCGAGGGAGTAGAAATATTCACTTGAGGGAGTCAAGGGAGTAAAAATATTCATTCGAGGGAGTCGAGGCAGTAAAAATATAGTCTCGAACGAGTAGAGGGAGTAAAAATATTCACTCGAGGGAGTTGAGGGATTAAAAATATTCATTCGAGGGAGTCGAGGGAGTAAAAATATTCACTCGAGGGAGTCGAGGGAGTAGAAATATTTACTCGAAAGAGTAAAAATATTCAATCTATGGATTCGAGGGAGTAAAAATTTTCACTCGAGGGAGTAAAAATTTTCACTCGAGAGAGTAAAAATATTCACTCGAGGGAGTCGAGGGAGTAAAAATTTTTATCCGAGGGAGTCGAGGGAGTAAAAATATTCACTCTAGGGAGTCGAGGGAGTAAAAATATTCACTCGAGGGGGTCGAGGGAGTAAAAGATTGAGTCTAGGGAGTCGAGGGAGTAAAAATATTCACTCGAGGGAGTCGAGGGAGTAAAAATATTCACTCGAGGGAGTCGAGGGAGTAAAAATATTCACTCGAGGGAGTCGAGGGAGTAAAAATATTCACTCGAGGGGGTCGAGGGAGTAAAAATATTCACTCGAGGCTGTCGAGGGAATAGAAATATTCACTCGAGGGAGTAAAAATATTCATTCGAGGGAGTCGAGGCTGTAAAAATATAGACTCGAACGAGTAGAGGGAGTAAAAATATTCACTGGAGGGAGTAGAGGGATTATAAATATTCTCTCGAGGGAGTAAGAATATGCACTCGGGGCAGTCGTGTGAGTAAAAATATTCACTCGAGGGAGTCGAGGGAGTAAAAATATTCACTCGAGGGAGTCGACGTAGAAAAATGTTCACTCGAGGCAGTAAAAATAGTCACTCGAGGAAGTCGAGGGAGTAAAATTTTTCATCCAAGGGAGTAAAAATATTCACTCGAAGGAGTCGACGGAGAAAAATGTTCACTCGAGGGAGTAAAAATAGTCACTCGAGGGAGTCGAGGGAGTAAAAATATTCACTCGAGGGAGTCGAGGGAGTAGAAATATTCACTCGAGGTAGTCAAGGGAGTAAAAATATTCACTCGAGGGAGTCGAGGGAGTAAAAATATTTACTCGAAAGAGTAAAAATATTCAATCTAGGGATTCGAGGGAGTAAAAATTTTCCCTCGAGGGAGTAAAAATATTCACTCGAGGGAGTCGAGGAAGTAAAAATTTTTATCCGAGGGAGTCGAGGGAGTAAAAATATTCACTCTAGGGAGTCGAAGGAGTAAAAATATTCACTCGAGGGAGTCGAGGGAGTAAAAATATTCACTCGAGCGAGTCGAGGGAGTAAAAATAATAATTTGAACATGTAAATGTTTTCACTCCAGGAAGTCTAGGAAGTTGGAATATTTAGTTCACATTGTCGAGCGTATAAAACTTATCATTGGTGTGTCATTTCTTTCTTTTAGAATATTTGTACGACAGATCCAAATTAATTACTATAATTTTCATTAAGCTTCATGTGGTTTGAGTACCATCTTCTTCCACCGAAGTTTATTTGTTTTGAGGGTTCGAAATATGCTTTTTGATCTAATATAGAAATGTTACTACCCTCTTCATTTATAATCATGGTAAGTTATCATTATTAAAAATACTAAGTTTTAAATTCATCTTCCAAGCTTTGTTTATTTTTGCATTTTTTTTACTTCTCTTTTCTTGAACTTTTATTAGCACATAATTACTAGCAGTGATCAAGTGATTTCTGGGAAGACTCTAATATTCTAGACAATTTGCTATTCTCTCGTACAATATGAAATTCATCAGTAGAAGAGACACATAGGTAAGTTTTGATTTCCTTTCTTTGTATACGTCTGAATAATTATATTTTAATTTAACCTTTTTCTCTTTTTTTTAAATATTACATGAATATATCATTTTGAGCGAGTTAGTCGAGGTAATATATTTTATGATTATACTCTTACAAATGAATGTGTTTCTTATTATTAAAAAATTACAAAGGAAAGTTAAATTTTCATTATTATAAAATAAACTGTAATGCAGAGTTAGTATTCACCTTCACTCAACAGAATCATCTTGATTTATCAAAATCTCTACCTTTTTTTCGTGCTACATATTTAACACATTTAAGTCGTTTGCGTTATAAGCTATACAGGTAATAGAATTAATTTATGTGGAAAAACTGTAATACACAAATCTTGCAAATTTTAATGAAATACACTGACTTGTTAAAAGTTCGGTTTCTCTGACTACAAGTTTTTCACTGTACACATACATATTTTATAATTTTTAACGAACTTTTATACACTAAAGGAAATAATTAGTATAAACAATAATGAACATAAACAAAATATGAACGTGAACTATACATAAACAATAATAATGAATATATCTTATGTACTGTATTTTGATTACCGTATACTCCTGTGTAATGTCCGCACATTTTTACCCAATATTTTAACTAAAATTTCAGGGTGCGGACATTAGACGGGTCTTCCAGTTTGTAAGTTTAAATACATTTGTGATATTTTGTCATTTTGTTTCACAGGTATGCATATATTTATACAGTAGAACCTCGATAACTCGAATTCCTTGATAACTTGCATTTTTTCAAATTCCCTCGAACTTTCCATAACACTCAATGTGAAAATTGCCTCTGTAAGTCGAATATGTAAAAATTACAACCTCGAGAAGTGGAATTTTTGGGTTTTATAGTCATAGTTAAAACCTCGATAAGTCGAGCTTTCATATCTTTGAGCCTCTACAAGTCGAAGTTTACCTCTATAAGCCGAAGTTCTCTTGATTTGACCTCGACAAATCAAAGCAATAACTTTATGTATTTACGTAATTGTTCTAGAGATTATATAATCACTTTTAATGTGGAACGTTGAACGTCGGTACGTCGAATTTTTTGTTGTGGTCAATTTGATAACTCAAACCTTGATTAGTCGAAAAACTATAATTTTTATCTTTTCCCTTTAGTTTTGCCGGTCTTTGTTGTGCGTGCCGGTCTTTGTTGTTCATTGGAATATTGTTGCTGTAATTGCATAATTTCGTGTCTGTCCCTGATATACGTGAACTAGCAATGTAGTAGCAGTGAATTCTGTAACGTCTTTGTTGAATTAGCCGTTTTCGAAAAGAACTTCAGAAGCAGGCCTACTTATGAAAGACATAGGAAGGCCGATTCTGACTCTCAATATAACGCAAGTAATTAGAAGTCAGAACCGAACATTTACAAGGAAGTTTAATCTCAACTTGTACGAACAGCTAAAGTGGTTATGTGAATTTGAAATTAAAAAGGCTTTGTTTTGTTTTCCCTGTTTGTTGTTCGGGGCGGAGGAAGATGCATGGAGTAAAAAAAAGGTGCGAATATCCAGCATCTGCACGACAAATAAATAAATAAATAAATAAAATAAAATAAAATAAAAAAATAAAAAATAAAAGAAATCGTCAGGTTATATAAGACACGTTCTGATTTCACTGTGTTGGGAAACGTGAATATTGCTGCTCAACTAAATGCTGGTTATAGGCGGTCCATTGAGAATCACAATCAAAAAGTGACGCAAAACAGTTACGTGCTCAATATAATCATCAATTGCATTTGGTTTCGTGGCACCTTCGAATTGGCTTTAAGAGGACATGATGAAAAACAGACTCGTCTTCAAATCGAGGCGTTTTTCGTAGATTAATTAATTTCAGTGTAGAACTTGACAGCGCCCTCAAGAGTCATTTAGAAAGCGCAATAATTTTCAAGAGTACGTCAAAAATCATACAAAATGAGCTTCTCTATTGCATGCTTCTAGCATGGCATGAAGAAATCGCTATTATTATTTATAATAACTATCAGTGGCGTATTTAGGGGGCTTCCGGGCTTAAGCCCCCCCCGAAATATTACTTACTATAGTAAAGTATATGAAATATCTTGCAGAATTTTCACATTTTCAGGCAAAGCCCCCCGAAACAAAATCGTGAATACGCCACTGCTATTATTATTATTATTATTATTATTTATAATAATAATAATGAAAAAGGAGAGGTCATCTATTGTGCACCACCTAAAATTCAAAGCACCAGCCGCCACTGATATATATATATATATATATATATATATATATATATATATATATATATATATATATATATATATATATATATAATTATCTGTAAGTTTGTATTTATTTTCATTCATCAGAATTACAGATGAAAGATCCATTTTCCTTGAATTTTCCCATATTTCTGCCATTCCTTCAGGACTTGGAACCAACATTTCTTCATCCGTATTGTATTCGTATAAATTTTGGACTCTACACTCTCGGTTTCCGCATACGAAATACTCATTATACTAATCATGACTTAAGGATGCAAATTATTGAATGTAGAGAGTACAAATATTTAATCGATGGAGTCGAGGGTGTAAAAATATTTACTCGTTAGAGTCAACGGGATAATTATAACTCGATCGAATCGATGGAGCGAAAATATTGACTCTAGGAGTGGAAGTTATGATTCGTTGGGGTAGATGTGGTAAATGGAGAGATGATGTTGTGAATTGAGGGAGTCGCAGGAGTAAAATTAGTGACAGGGAGTGTAACGTGTGATTCCTGAGATTAGAAATTATTTTGTGGAGTTTAAATGTTTCGAAGAATTCGTGGGATTATAATGAATAGAAATGAAATGAAATCTTTAGTTTAATGTCCCACGTCATTTCATTTTTTAATGATGCGAAAGTGTCGTTACTTCTGAAGAGTTACTGGAGGGTGTCAATTAACGGTTCGGTCTGTAGTGGGAAAGTTTTGTGTCTCCAGGGTATAAAGTTAGTGACTGAAGCGATTTGGTCAAAGAATTAATATTCATCATTATTAATATAGGCCTATATAGTGAATGAATGGCACTACATTCAAGAAGCTTGTACTCCTCTCTTTTCTTACCATCACAATTCCAATCAAATGTATTCATATCTCTTTTTAGCAAACAGTAAGAAAAAGTCCTCAATTAGTTGATTATATACGGTATATCGACATTCATCCGTAAATAACATCTAAGATAGCCATGTGTGTAGGAGACATTATTCAATAGACAGTTAGTTAACTGGTAAGTTAGACAACTTCCTGCGGGTCAAATTTCTGAGACATATGACAATATAGAAAAGAATAATAGGGTCTACTGCGACCCGTTTTATTACTTTGATTATTGCCGACCTAAGTCTACGTAATGGAATTAACATGTCTGCAATTTTTGCAAGAGTTGTCAACAACACGTTTAGAACGTCTATGAATCGGTTAGTATTGCAATCAAGTCGCCACCTTTCCTATCTGCAAGACTAAACAAAAAACAATCTCGAGACAGTGATTCAGAAAAGAAAGGTACCCCAGTCGGATTTGGTTTGTGATTATTACCTTATCACATGAATATAACACACGTTTCACACATTTGTTTGATATAAAGGCATTATGTGTGAGGTCAGTGAAGTTTAATTCGTTTGTTGTTGTCTTTTTCGGTTTCTTTTGATTTCTCCTTAAAAGAAATAAAAAGGTGTCCCTTATTGTTAGTACTGTATGGTGAGTTCTGTTACATTCTCAGCATTCGTTAAAGGGTTGAAGTTGAAGAAACACTTGTGCTATGTTTTAGTTTTGCTGTTTTGGTACACTGATTTACAAATAAGCTCTTGAAGAAAGCAGACTTGTGAGATTAGTGAGCATACAGTGTTAAGAAGAAAAGGAGTTCGTATCCAAGTAAGTATATTAAGTAAATAATGATATTTTATACAGAATCATATGTACAGAGTGGTCCAAAATTGTTGAAACACTCAAATAAAATCCAATACGTTCAGAACCCACCCAACCAGGTACATGCTAGGCACCTACCATTTTACTTCCATACCAATCGTTTACGTACCTGCTACTTGAGAAAAGTACATTTCATGTTCCCAGCAAGTGTCGCTAGGTAAGTACTCTTCGAGGAATTCCTCACACTTGAGATGTATTTTACATGCTTTAATGCAATGTGAGGAACGTGAATAGTAGTTTCCTCTGTACAACGCCTCGGTCGCTCTCATTCCGACACTCATTTGTTTACGCCCGCGCAGACACAGTTAGTCAAGGAATAAAGACGGGTTTGAAAGAAGGCGCATCGTATCAACAAAAGGCACGTACTTTAGGGCGGAAGTAACCTTATTCCCGTAATGTGAATTTCACATGATTTCTCTGTTCAAGTACATACCATGCATATCCTACGTACCTCGGGAAACATTCTTTACACATGCCTAGCATGTCCTTGTGTTGGATGGGAATTAATAAAAAGGTGATGATAACAGACGAGGGGGAAATCTTTTGAGACATATGGCACCATCGGCCGCCATCTTGAAATGGTGGAACTTTTTTGAATGGCAACCCTATCGTGTGATACATCAAATAGGACAAAAATGTTTCCAGAAATCCAGTGATGTAATGTTTTTGTTCTACGACCAACCATTGCAAAGTTTTAACTGGTTTTCTGCACTTACCTGGAGATAACACTCGGGCAATATGTGGCCCAATGACCAATGTTGCAGTGATTGTTTAATGTGTCGTCCCTCCTGAGCAATCGTTAAATGTATCCGCTGCTGTCAGTCATCCATCACCCTGCCCAGCATGTTCTCAAGAATGCTGGCGCACGCGTCAATAATCCTGCATTGGTAGCATACACAACGGATTTCACGTAGCCCCCCCCCCCCCGACAAAAAGCCAATCGAGTGAGGTATGAGCTCTAATAGCACAATTACATAGCAATCATATGCCTATCATGTTCCCTCAGGTACATGGGAA
>NW_027657299.1:0-33631 GCF_964235325.1 Thermobia domestica | reverse complement strand
AAGCCACTGCACATCATCTGCTACGCACACTATATTCCTCCAATATTTCACTCACTTCCTATATCACGCAACAGAAAATATTAATAAAATTCACTTAGCAACATTTTCATTTTTAATCAACAATACGTATAACAATTAAGAATAAAATTAATTGTGAGCACATTGTTATAATTAGAATACTGTTTTTATTCGTTTACAAATATGGGATTAATATAGAGCTGGCAGCAACAATATATACAACTCATCCTGTATGTATCGTAAATCCTAACTTGAGAAGACATCTCTGACGCAAACAATGAGACAAGAAATCAAATACTATATCCGACACATTTGGGGTTTATTGAACTTCAATGTTGGAAGATACCACCTTGTCGGTAGTACAAATGTAATATCCTTACAACACGCGGAACTTTTGCCAGGCATATCTAGGAATTTGGGAAGATTAATTGATATCCTTAATGTGCAATGTATGATTATGACGCATTGTTATGTACACGCAGACGGAACCAGGACAATCTATAGATGACATTTGCACTGTGTTTGGACAATTTGTTCGCAGAAAGTAACCGTTTTTGTCTATGAATACTTGAGAACATGGAAGGTATGAGATATACATTTTATGCGCAAATATTATAATACAAATCATTGTTAGTTTGGTGGATGCGTGAAAGAAAGAAAAGGAGTAGATTTTTGCAGACGTCCGGATATAAAGCGAGAACTGAGAATACGCATCTATAACATCTATTTTCTTTGTGTTAATGATATCGATGAACTAAACGGGGAAACTAAAATACAACTGTTTGCAGTATAATTCGAAGTATAGTCAAGTGCAGAGGCGTACTCACGGGGTGTCCACCGGGTGCGGACTCCTCGCAAAAGTTCCTAAGTGAACATACATTTGCAGACTTTCTCATTAAATGTAGTTATTAACAGGGAAAATATTGATGTATCATCAATATAAATCTGATCTTACACTTCATCTGTACTCTGTCTGTATCATGTTTTTGTGAAAAAGTAAGTGGAATATTTATCGTGTTTTCGAATGCAGAATAATAGTATATAGACATAGTGGCTTGTAGTATTGGAACCTTGCCCCCCGAAGCTTGGATCCCTTAGAAGAAAAAAAAAATGCATGCGCGCCTGGTGAAATGGTTAACGAATTCAGTTCACTCGATGAATCGACAGATAGTAATACACATTTCGACAGATCGACAGCATTCGACAGATACAGACATATGAAAGTAGCACAAGAATTAGGCGAAAGTCCGTGCGTTTCCTCAATTCACGTAGGAAACAACAGAAAATATCAACTACCATAAAATAATCCGTATATATATTTAATTTATTTGGAATAAAATAAATATAGAAACAACCTGTTCATACATAACTACGGTAAGTGCGTTAATTGCTAACGTAAGAACAAATATGAAACAAGGCACAAAATAAAAAAGAAAAATAAAGTTAAAGGGAATAAATATTTAGGCTTGATTGTCATTCGTATTAAGAAGCTGGGTAATAAAATGTTAAAATCTACAGAAAATTATGAAATTAAATCAGGATTTGAAATAAAAGTCTATACATTGGAAGTAGGCCAGGGAGTTTGCAAGGCAGATGTGTGCGACACGCGTTACTTTATAGATTCCCTTCATTGAACTATAGTAAGCAGTACGAAGATGGTACTTTGCGTATAATCACAGGAAGGATTGAAGTTAATTACCATGGTAATATAATTATTTATTGATAAGTATTTCCATGTTAAATTATGAAAATTATAAGCACAAGGAGGGTGAAAAAGTAGTGTGACCGACTTAGCAATGACTGAAACATAAAATAGAAAAGCGAATAAAAACAAATGCCTTTTGAGTTATGTGGAATAAAGTTTCTTCTAGCCAGTAAGGAAGAATAGGATCTGGTGCATTCATTGAATACCTGAAAAAAATCGTTTATCAAAATAGAAGGAAACACACTTATCGTTGTGGCAACTACGAACTTCTGTTTACCTCAGCCCGCCTCAGCAAGTGCTTTCTATCCGGTCCGCGCTCCGTAACCAAACTCAACGCTGCCTGCCAGCGAAAATTTCATTCTTCAGTATCGTTGAGTTTATTGCAGAAAGCAATGGCAGATACGGCATCAGCACCTGCAGCCCCGGCACAGGCTTCTCCTAAGAAGTCTGCAAAGCCTAAGAAACCAAAAACAACACCTTCTCATCCAAGAACATCAGAAATGGTGAACAACGCCATCAAGAATTTGAAGGAAAGGGGAGGAAGTTCACTGCAAGCTATTAAGAAATACATCTCTCAGAACTACAAAGTGGATGCCGAGAAGCTTGCTCCATTTATCAAGAAATACTTGAGAAGTGCAGTTGCTTCTGGGTCTTTGGTTCAGACCAAGGGAAAAGGTGCATCTGGATCGTTTAAGCTTAGTGCTTCATCGCTGAAGGAGAAGCCTGAAGGTGGATCTTCAACCAAGGCGAAACGATCAGCATCAAAGGAGAAGAAGCCTGCGAAAAAGCCAGCAGCTAAACGTCCCAAGAAGACTGGTGAAAAGAAAAAGGCTGCTGCTCCCAAACCTAAGAAATCACCATCTAAAGTGAAGAAGGCAAAAACTCCCAAGAAGCCAAAGGCCCCGAAGCCAAAGAAGGCTACAGCAAAACCGAAAAGTGCTAAGAAGGCTGCACCAAAGAAGAAGTAAATGTGTCAGTAAATCATCTGACATTTTAAAACGGCTCTTTTTAGAGCCATCAAATACTTTGAGAAGAGTAAAATTGTGCTTTTCCTATCATTATCACATGTTCATTCATAGCAATGTATAGTATACACGCAAGGGACTTTGAGTTTTCTTTTTAACCGAAGCACTTCTTGATGTAAGTGCTTTATAACAGAGGGGAATTGAGGGTGGGGAAAGAAAGCTTTCACGGGTGTCAAGAATGGTGTACTCGAAAAAAAATGGGGAACACATTACGTAATGTCAATTTGTGATCACTTACTTTTTCCTTGTTCCTATCTTCAAGTAGCGAAACAGTACAGAAAACGCACTTAATGCATTTGTTAGAAAAACTTTTGCAGGCTGACTGGGTTCGATTCTCGGTGGGAGCTCAAATGTTTCGCATTGCACGTTAATAAGTAGGTCCACGTTTGAAACAGCCTTGCTGCTGAAAGGGACACTAAACTAAAATCAACTCTTTTCAAGGCTGGGGTGAAAGAAATGTTCGAACTTATTACAACTCGTGAAAGTGAAGTAGACTGTTTCAATTTAACGTCGTACTATTATGATTTTTATGATAAAGGAGACGGGTGATTACGCCTAATGAATGATGGAAATACTGGTGTAATGAGAAAGTGTTAGGAAAAGGGAACACGCTAATAACCACGGATACCGTCTTATAATTCGTAATATTGCTATAAAGAAAAATAGTAACACCAGCAGAAATGTAGGTGTACAATTGAACTGATGTTAAGTACAAACAGACACTTAAAGAAAGTTTAGTTTAACGTTTGCATTCAACAGCAGCGACCTCTGAGAAAATATTACTTTTGCTACCTTGGAAGAAGTACATATTTCGCCTGCGAGTTCTATGAGATTAATAACGTTGAGAAGGGCAAACAGTGGTTGAATCGAAGTTAACTTATGCAACATATGGCAAAATCGAATCCTTGACCACATAAAACGAAGATAATCAATCGGTAAACATAGGGGAAAACTAAAGAATATACTTGAAAGATAGGATGATATACGAAACGAGAGGAAAACGAAGGTAGATGTATTAACTATGCAACATACGGCGTGAGAATTTAAAAAAAAAAGATAACAAGTATGGACAAGATCCTTGTTAGGATAACAGCATCTCTAAGTAGTGTATTGGTCCTAAAAAGGACCGTTTTTGAACTCAGTGCCAGAACTTCAAACTTAAGCACGTTCCCCACGGATGCGGCGAGCAAGCTGAATGTCCTTAGGCATGATTGTGACTCTCTTTGCGTGAATAGCACACAAGTTGGTGTCTTCGAAAAGCCCTACAAGGTAAGCTTCACTTGCCTCCTGTAAAGCCATGACAGCTGAGCTTTGGAAGCGAAGATCTGTCTTGAAATCTTGTGCAATTTCTCGGACGAGTCGTTGGAAGGGCAGCTTGCGGATGAGCAATTCAGTGCTCTTCTGGTAACGACGAATTTCTCGGAGAGCCACAGTACCAGGCCTGTAACGATGGGGCTTTTTCACTCCACCGGTAGCTGGAGCACTCTTTCTTGCAGCTTTGGTGGCAAGCTGCTTTCGAGGAGCTTTGCCTCCAGTAGATTTCCTAGCTGTCTGCTTGGTACGTGCCATTGCAACTGTCACGACTTGTTTCAAATAATTGCGCGCTGAATGAAGTCAAGTTATATAAAGAGCAAAACCGTTAAATCAAGCTATTTCTCATTGGATAAAGTCAGTCGAAAAGGACAGTTCTCATTGGCTTAGACACGTTTTGTGTTTTTCCTCCGTGCTTTCCCTGCATGATCGAAGGAACAAAACCACGAGTCTTGGGCTGCTTGGGCTTGTATTTCTCGTGTGTGGTGAGCGAAGCAGTAACATATCGAAATGACAGGACGTGGAAAAGGAGGCAAGGGTCTTGGCAAAGGAGGTGCCAAGCGCCACCGTAAAGTTCTTCGTGACAACATCCAGGGTATCACCAAACCCGCTATTAGGCGTCTTGCTCGCCGTGGTGGTGTGAAGCGTATCTCTGGTCTCATTTATGAAGACCCGAGGAGTATTGAAAGTATTCCTGGAGAACGTAATCAGAGATGCTGTTACATACACAGAACACGCCAAGAGGAAGACAGTGACAGCTATGGATGTTGTGTATGCCTTGAAGAGGCAAGGAAGAACCCTGTACGGTTTCGGAGGTTAAGTTGGGGTTCCTCCTATTTTGGATATAAAATTGGCATAAACGGCTCTTTTCAGAGCCAACAAATTTATATAAAGGGAAAGATTTACTTTGTGCGATTTTCTGTTAGATTATAAGAATTCGTGTAACTACATTAAAGCCTTTTGATGCACACAAAATTACAGACGTAGAGAGATTAATTTGAGAAAATCATACGTTTTTTTTTACATTATGTACGTTCATGTATACGTATTCATATGTAGCAGTATTAATGCTGGAGAAGGGGTTCTGGTTGGAAATTGGCGATTTGTTGGAAGTAGCGAGCATGAGAGATGCGAAACGCAAGTCGGAATTTCTGTTCTGACAGTAGGATGTACGTATAGAGGCTTATACAACTTCTATACTGTGCTGTGAGGGGCGAATAATGCGTTAGAAACCTGAATCTTGTCCTTTATCTTGTTTACGTGGTCTTGGGTTCGATTTTTTTCTTTTGCGGTAGTGTCTATTGTGATTTACATGTAAATTAATGACACTTCGTAGCGGGTTAGTAAAATAAAGAGTAATACAAATATGAGATGTAGGTTAATGCATTGTATACTTCACATTATTTACTAAAGAAAGGCAGTAGTTACAAGAAACCTAGGCTCGCTCGTTGGGCACAGTAGCAAATGAGTTCTGAGATCAGAGAATAAGAGTAGTTGCGTATTACAAACCATATACATATAACACATATCACACAAATATGAATATCGACCTTGCAAAGAATAAATCGTACTTAAGTGTGCATTTAATGTCATTACTATGTTGCAAAAGAAATTTAGGAAAGTTTTTTGATCCGCTCTGTTCATGATGTCATTGGGGCATAGTAATGAACAATAATAAATGTCGAGAACATATTGAACAGAGTAATTTCAGCCAAGCCAACGCAAGAGAGAAACATGAGTGCTTTAAGAATGTTGGAAATTCCTTTGTCTAGCATGAAGTACATGAGAATATGTGGTATGAGGTTTTCTTCCATTGCTGAGAATCTGGGCTCGACTGTCCTGTCCTCTGGGTAATATGAGCCCGATGTACGCAAATATCAAAAAAATGTAGCTAGCGACAATACAAAAGGTAATGATCTTATAATTAATAATGTAGTGGGAACTAAGCACATCGCTGTTTGGAGTATTCTAAAGATAGTGTGACTTCCTATGGGCTTCAATTACGATCGACGACTACACATACTAATTAATCGAATAGCAGCGAGAATTTCGAATGACACTAAGCAACTATCTCAGACACTTTTGATGAGTCTGTATATCGAAAACAATTCATTTCAATCGTAAATCTCCTCTATAAAGGGGTTTGTGGCCCTCATAAGGGCCGATTTGTATGAGATATAGGTCTTACATTTATGCCTTCTTCTCAGTTTTCTTGGGCAGAAGTACAGCTTGAATGTTGGGCAAAACACCACCCTGAGCGATTGTAACTCCAGACAACAACTTGTTTAATTCCTCGTCGTTACGGATAGCTAACTGCAGATGACGTGGAATAATCCTAGTCTTCTTGTTGTCACGAGCAGCGTTGCCTGCCAACTCAAGAACTTCAGCTGCCAGGTATTCCATGACTGCAGCCAAATACACGGGAGCGCCAGCACCAACTCGTTCGGCATAGTTACCCTTTCGCAAAAGACGATGGATTCTGCCTACTGGGAATTGAAGGCCAGCCCTGCTGGAGCGGGACTTGCTCTTTCCCTTGACTTTTCCACCTTTGCCGCGACCAGACATTGTTCAATATTCTTTCGTAATAAGATGAGAGGAAAAATTGCGGCCTCCCATGAATCAAGTCAGTTTTGTTACTACTTCAAGCGTGCACCCGAGTGCATCAAATGAAAAGCAAGGCAGTTGGCGCGAATTGAAACACGTACTGTAATTTAAATGAAGTCGATAAATCGGCGGACACATCTAATTTTGCTGAACGAGTGAGTCATCATGCCACCAAAAACTAGCGGAAAGGCTGCAAAGAAGGCTGGTAAAGCCCAAAAGAATATCTCCAAGGGAGATAAGAAGAAGAAGAGGAGGAGGAAGGAGAGCTATGCCATTTACATCTACAAAGTTTTGAAGCAAGTGCATCCTGACACTGGCATATCTAGCAAAGCTATGAGTATCATGAACAGCTTTGTTAATGACATCTTCGAGCGTATTGCTGCTGAAGCTTCTCGTTTGGCCCATTACAATAAGCGGTCAACTATCACCAGCCGGGAAATCCAAACAGCTGTGCGCCTTCTTTTGCCTGGTGAACTTGCCAAGCACGCTGTAAGTGAGGGTACGAAGGCTGTTACCAAGTACACAAGCTCTAAGTAAAAATCTTCTTCAAGATTTTTCATTTCAAACGGTCCTTGTCAGGACCAACACATTATTCGAAAGAGTTAAATCACGAAATTTGCTTCATTCTGTTATGTAGAAACACCTTGAAATCCAATTTCTATATGCTGTTAGTAAAAAAGTAAAGCACATAGCGGAGATGTGTCGTGCTTGTATACGAAAGGCATTTACTCGCCGGAGATCTACACTTAGTCATAATAATTTACTTTTAAAAAGTGGTAATACATTCCGTGTTAAGTATAGTAGTAGGTGCACACGGATCGGAAATCAGGTTATTTTAATGTGCCGTGCAAATAAACAGGCTGTTAGTGTAAGAAATAGTGGGTATAACGCTTAGAATATCGATTAATCGCTATGAAATAATGTTGATAAATTATCTCTTGAAAGTACTATAAAATTAATGTTTCTAGTATTTTCGTACTTGAAGGATAATGAAATTTGAAAAAGAGATGCCAACAGCACCTGGTGTTCCCAGGCGGTCACCCATCCAAGTACTGACCAGGCCCGATGCTGCTTGACTTCGGTGATCGGACGAGAACCGGTATATTCAGCATGGTATGGCCGTTGGCAACTACCTTTTCTTCAATGTCCTGTTAAGGAAGTATGTTTTAAGTAAGAATTGACATTATTAACTATAAAGGCAAGCATATTAACGTCGTTAACATTACTTGGAATATACTAATATTCGAATAAATATTTGAATGTTCGAATGATGAGTGATTCGGATGTTCATAGTGCCACTATGTCCTATCGAGTTTACTATCACGAACCACGTATGAAATTGTATATAAATAAATAAAAATAAATCCTTTATTAAGTATTGATTACAGGAAAAAGGCAAACTTACATTCTTTAATGTACACAATGAAATGTATGAAAGATATTTTTAAGATATGTTTCACTTACCCTTTATAACGCAAGGTAGTTTTCAGTGTAGCATCCTCTTCAGCTGCGAGATAACGTAAGGCAGATGATCATTCAGTCGTGAAGCACTAAAATGTAATATACATTTTAACTATTATCGATAAGAATTATTTACTGCAGGGATGCAAATAAAGTGAGGCAAATTAGTAAATAAAAACCGATACTGTAACTGATAATGTAATTACGTATCTGTATTAGTTGTATATACAGTAATCGCACGATTATCCGCGGAGTTGGATGTTGGCATAATCGCGCATAATCAGCAGTATGAGCAGAAAAGGGAAATGAAATGAAATCTTTAGATTTACGTCGCATACTTATACCGGTTACGCTAAAGGAGACGGTGATGATGAGTACTGAATGAAGAAAGTGGGAGGAAACGGGAGAAACCCGAGAAAACCCATGAGCACGGTCTTTATGCACGACAAAGTTCACACGGCACGAGCTGGGATTGAACCAGGGACCCCAAGCACCGGAGGCCAAAAAAGGGACAAAAAGTCTTTCGTGCAACTTTCGTTTTCGGTAAAAAGTTTACACATAATTTAGAAAGAGTAGTTTTCTGGTCTTTTTATTTCACAAGTTGGTTCATGTCTATATTTTTTACATGCATAAAAAATTTTTCAACTCCCTTGCTTAGTTCCTGTTAAAGACCTCTACCTCTGATTGTATTTTTTGCACATATTCTTATTGTTTTCAGACAACATTTCTAAGAGCGTAATTTATCGTCAGCAAGAAAAGAAAAGGAAAGCCTCGGATAGTGGAATGTGTACTGTATATATATATATATATATATATATATATATATATATATATATATATATATATATATATATATATATATATATATATACGTATTAGTATATAGTTTTATTTTATACGTCTCCTATTATTACACAATGTGCAGATATTGTGAAAGCGCAAGTAAATATGTATAACTCCCCGTTCTGCACTTAATAACTTGAAAGAAGTTCGGGGAAGGTAGTGTAACAGAAAGTGCAAACAGAAATGAGGGTTTACAGGCATTTAATATTATTCCGTAGTAGTATGATTTTTTGTAAAATATATATATATATATATATATATATATATATATATATATATATATATATATATATATATATATATATATATAAACATACATATTCAATGATATAGTAAGAGGTTAGCAGCACTGATAGAACTGCAGAAAGTACAAAACCGTTAATAAGAAAGAGAGAGAGATGGTGGCCGCTTTTGTGCTTTTCATTGGCTAATTCCGAATTGCGCGCGAATACGTACGAGATTTCTTTCTTTTTCCTCTTCGCAGCCCAGATGTTGCCAATTAGAAGTTTTTAGTACTACATTTGTATGAAAATGTTGCCTTTAAGAAATGTGGTTTGCATACGGAGAAAAGAGCAAAATGAATATTTATCTTAGTGGGCATGAAAAAAGACGAAACATTTTGCAAGATGGACACACGAACTTCCTTAATGCAGGCGTTCAGTACATTATTGTAAAGAAAAAAACACTAAAAAGAATTACTTCAATATCCCTAGCAACATTCAACAATTCATAGAGAAAAATCTTTATTTTGAGAACAATGGAAAACTATGTAATTGTAGATAACTACTAAATTTAATGATTAAGGAAAACGTTTAGGCCCGGCCCTTCAGAAAGAAAGTGCACAGAATTTTCTCTCATGGAAGCAATTGCAAAATCAACATTTTGTTTGCAGTTATAATTAGAGGATCTATATACAGGGTGTTCGAAAAAGAATGTATCCTCTTGAAAGAAAATATTCTCTGGGCCCCTAATCCTTTATATACCGAAAGGAAGTTTGTATAGCATTTTTTCTTACCTTCGTTAGAAGAATTGAAAGTGACTACTATCGTGACACGGGAGATATTTGATCGATAGTCGAATTACTCCCATGCTCGAATGAACACGTCTCTTGTAAGGAGAGGAAAGGCTTCTGTGATCCGCTATCGCAGCTGTGTCATATCTGCAGAGAATGTTAGGACACAAACGTGATCTTTGAGAGCCTCGTGAAAAGAAGTCGCATAGTATCATGTGTGGAGACATCGGGGCCATCTGAAGAACGCTTCATCATTAGGACCAAGGGCGAGTTACGAAACACTCTGGGATATATTTATTAACATAACTTCTCGTCATTCTGCAAGTGTGGTGGAGCTCCATCCTATTGGAAAAGGAAACCTCGGGAGCCCTCTTCATGTGTAGGTATCGTTCACATCTGAAGCATGTGAAGATAGATTACTGTACTATCGTGTACCTAAAATCATTTTCTACGAATACGAACATGTCTACACTGAAGGCAGTGCAGCTCTTTTTCTCTTTTTTTTTTGGTCATGTATTGTAACGCGGGGCAATGCACACAATAACATGTAATGTTGTGTATCATCATAAAGGGCCAGGGCGATGATTGGATCTTGATGGACGTGGAGAACTGATAGGTGATGTGAGTGGTATTGTGATCTATGGTTGTATGTTTACTGATGAATGCATAAGGAGAGGTGAAGGGGTTGCCTTTTTTTTTATGTCGATCGGCAGGGAAGCGATTGGGAAACTTTTGACTTTGTTTTTCAACCGAATATATTGATTGAATAGGTCGCCGACAATTTTACGGGGCGTCACGTCGTTGCCTTTTTCATGTCGATCGCGAGCGAAGCGAGCGTTTTTTTTTTTTTTTTTTTTACCGACAATATGTATTGAATCGGTTGCCAACACCTTTAGGGGCGCGTCACGTCCTTCTTTCTGTGCTGATCGCGAGCGAAGCGAGCGCGAAATTTTTGACTTTTTTTTTTTTTTTTTACCCACAATATTTATTCAATCGGTCGCCAACACTTTTAGGGGTGCGTCACGTCCTCTTTTCTCTGCTGATCGCGAGCGAAGCGAGCGCGAAATTTTGACCTTTTTTTCTCTTTTTAATTCTTTTTTTTTTCTTTAAGAAAAAATATTGATTTCATAGGTCGCCAACATTTTTACGGGATGGAACATCGTTTATTTGTTTTTCCAACCGTCTTTCTGTCTTGAGCCCCCGCCAAGTTAACTTTATGGTGGACAAAAACTATGTGCGGTGGGTTACCGCGGGGTTCTCCCGTTTCCTCCCACTTTCTTCATTCCACCACCATTTCAATCATTTCTCATAATCAGCGCCTCTTTTAGCCTAAGCGGCATAACGTGGGACGTAAAACAAAGATTTCCTTTAGTTGCTTTCTGTCTTGATTACGAGCGCGAAATTTTTTACTTTTTTTTTCTTTCTTTTGATATTATTCATTTAATAGGACGGCAACACCTTTACGGGCCGCCGCGTCGTCGTTTACACTTCTTCAGCCCATATTCTTTCTGCTTGTTCGTTTTCCGGCATCTTGTTATCACCGCCCGCGGGAATGCCTATGTCTTTCATCGCTTTTTGAAGCAAATCTTTAATAAATATGCACTCTCACATTTCTACTAATATGCATACCACAGTGGATAGACTGTAACTAGGAAAGCAGAAGCCTGCATATCATATTATTTAACAGTTGAAAGTGAACTGCCATTTTAAGTTTGATTTTGATCAGATGAGTGCAGTTCAACTCGTCGACAATTGTGAAGATTCTCGAGGTTAGGGACCATCCATTTTGTGCTTTGTAATGAAAATGGCTGCAGCCAAACTTCTCTGATCTGAATGAAACTTGGCATGATGATACATCTTGACCTGCTCTACAAGTTTATTTAGTATTTTCTTTCCGTTGCGCAGGCTTTTGCTTCTCCAGGTTCTCCCATGGAACTGAGAAACGTATTCAGTCGAACTTCTGCGGTAAGTCAGTATATCATCCTGAGAAGTTTGATCGAGATAGCAGAGGTTCGACTATTCGTTTTTCAATTCCATGTGATATTACAACACGGTGAACTAAATTTATATAGAAACACTTTGATTTTGTTTTGTTTTTTGCTAGCATTAAACTGAGAAAATGTTATTGAATAGACAGAGAACACCACTCAAAGAAAAGTACATCATAAGAATATATATATGGTTGCTGTGGTTCTCGGTTTAATTTGCTAGTTAAGAAACTTGCTCTAAATAAGTACATCTTACAGGTGAAAAACTAAGCCAGGCGATAGAATTAAATATAAAGTTATACACTTTTATTTTACGTTTACTAGTGTTGGGTTACTACTGTAAAATAAGTCAGTATATATGAAAGATAACTGTATTAGGTACTATTTTCCACCGGCGGTGTATTCTTGCATAGTGTACTTAATGTTTACAAGCGGGGCGCTACTAGTATGGATGCATGACAAGTGCTATTGAAACTCGAAAACTAACTGGTTTCCACTACCCTTGCTTATACGTATACCCGCGTCGCCTTCGCTCCTGTTCACTTTGGACGCACATTCTTGCTATCGCTCAGGCCCCCAGCTTTCTCCTGTTTTGGCTCCCTTAAATAGTATTCGTGCTTTTTATTGGCCACCTGGCAAAGCACTTGTAATGATTTTACACCAGTAACTCTAAAATACATGTGTATTACTTTATTTAATTCTGTCGTCTGCAGAATTTTTTTTTTTTCGTACAAATATGCCTTTTCATGCAGAACACTGAATTTTGCCTGTAAATTTTTGAGAATATGCTGTGACGAAACTTGAGCACCGTTCTTCTTTTCTTTCTTATCACGAGTCTTCTTTAGCCTAATGAGCACAATCATCACACGATAACGACTATTCTTTTCATTTAACTTGTAAACAAGTTGAACTAATAATAATAATTGATGTACAAAGGAGAAGTGTCCTACATATTTGAGGTAAAAAATAAAATAAATATACTTCTACTTCATCCGTGTTTACAAAGTTAAATGTTATCGATTTACAAAAATGGTCAACCTATCCACACACTGACCAGGCTCGACACTGCTTGACCATACATATTAAAACATCGGTCCCACTGAATACACAAGTAGTAAGCACATTCACATAAAAATAATTAGGATTACAGTATATAAAATGTGTTAATTAAAATAGCAAATGCCTTACCTTATCACAGGCGATCCAAAGCCACTGCACATCATCTGCTACGCACACTATATTCCTCCAATATTTCACTCACTTCCTATATCACGCAACAGAAAATATTAATAAAATTCACTTAGCAACATTTTCATTTTTAATCAACAATACGTATAACAATTAAGAATAAAATTAATTGTGAGCACATTGTTATAATTAGAATACTGTTTTTATTCGTTTACAAATATGGGATTAATATAGAGCTGGCAGCAACAATATATACAACTCATCCTGTATGTATCGTAAATCCTAACTTGAGAAGACATCTCTGACGCAAACAATGAGACAAGAAATCAAATACTATATCCGACACATTTGGGGTTTATTGAACTTCAATGTTGGAAGATACCACCTTGTCGGTAGTACAAATGTAATATCCTTACAACACGCGGAACTTTTGCCAGGCATATCTAGGAATTTTGGAAGATTAATTGATATCCTTAATGTGCAATGTATGATTATGACGCATTGTTATGTACACGCAGACGGAACCAGGACAATCTATAGATGACATTTGCACTGTGTTTGGACAATTTGTTCGCAGAAAGTAACCGTTTTTGTCTATGAATACTTGAGAACATGGAAGGTATGAGATATACATTTTATGCGCAAATATTATAATACAAATCATTGTTAGTTTGGTGGATGCGTGAAAGAAAGAAAAGGAGTAGATTTTTGCAGACGTCCGGATATAAAGCGAGAACTGAGAATACGCATCTATAACATCTATTTTCTTTGTGTTAATGATATCGATGAACTAAACGGGGAAACTAAAATACAACTGTTTGCAGTATAATTCGAAGTATAGTCAAGTGCAGAGGCGTACTCACGGGGTGTCCACCGGGTGCGGACTCCTCGCAAAAGTTCCTAAGTGAACATACATTTGCAGACTTTCTCATTAAATGTAGTTATTAACAGGGAAAATATTGATGTATCATCAATATAAATCTGATCTTACACTTCATCTGTACTCTGTCTGTATCATGTTTTTGTGAAAAAGTAAGTGGAATATTTATCGTGTTTTCGAATGCAGAATAATAGTATATAGACATAGTGGCTTGTAGTATTGGAACCTTGCCCCCCGAAGCTTGGATCCCTTAGAAGAAAAAAAAAATGCATGCGCGCCTGGTGAAATGGTTAACGAATTCAGTTCACTCGATGAATCGACAGATAGTAATACACATTTCGACAGATCGACAGCATTCGACAGATACAGACATATGAAAGTAGCACAAGAATTAGGCGAAAGTCCGTGCGTTTCCTCAATTCACGTAGGAAACAACAGAAAATATCAACTACCATAAAATAATCCGTATATATATTTAATTTATTTGGAATAAAATAAATATAGAAACAACCTGTTCATACATAACTACGGTAAGTGCGTTAATTGCTAACGTAAGAACAAATATGAAACAAGGCACAAAATAAAAAAGAAAAATAAAGTTAAAGGGAATAAATATTTAGGCTTGATTGTCATTCGTATTAAGAAGCTGGGTAATAAAATGTTAAAATCTACAGAAAATTATGAAATTAAATCAGGATTTGAAATAAAAGTCTATACATTGGAAGTAGGCCAGGGAGTTTGCAAGGCAGATGTGTGCGACACGCGTTACTTTATAGATTCCCTTCATTGAACTATAGTAAGCAGTACGAAGATGGTACTTTGCGTATAATCACAGGAAGGATTGAAGTTAATTACCATGGTAATATAATTATTTATTGATAAGTATTTCCATGTTAAATTATGAAAATTATAAGCACAAGGAGGGTGAAAAAGTAGTGTGACCGACTTAGCAATGACTGAAACATAAAATAGAAAAGCGAATAAAAACAAATGCCTTTTGAGTTATGTGGAATAAAGTTTCTTCTAGCCAGTAAGGAAGAATAGGATCTGGTGCATTCATTGAATACCTGAAAAAAAATCGTTTATCAAAATAGAAGGAAACACACTTATCGTTGTGGCAACTACGAACTTCTGTTTACCTCAGCCCGCCTCAGCAAGTGCTTTCTATCCGGTCCGCGCTCCGTAACCAAACTCAACGCTGCCTGCCAGCGAAAATTTCATTCTTCAGTATCGTTGAGTTTATTGCAGAAAGCAATGGCAGATACGGCATCAGCACCTGCAGCCCCGGCACAGGCTTCTCCTAAGAAGTCTGCAAAGCCTAAGAAACCAAAAACAACACCTTCTCATCCAAGAACATCAGAAATGGTGAACAACGCCATCAAGAATTTGAAGGAAAGGGGAGGAAGTTCACTGCAAGCTATTAAGAAATACATCTCTCAGAACTACAAAGTGGATGCCGAGAAGCTTGCTCCATTTATCAAGAAATACTTGAGAAGTGCAGTTGCTTCTGGGTCTTTGGTTCAGACCAAGGGAAAAGGTGCATCTGGATCGTTTAAGCTTAGTGCTTCATCGCTGAAGGAGAAGCCTGAAGGTGGATCTTCAACCAAGGCGAAACGATCAGCATCAAAGGAGAAGAAGCCTGCGAAAAAGCAGCAGCTAAACGTCCCAAGAAGACTGGTGAAAAGAAAAAGGCTGCTGCTCCCAAACCTAAGAAATCACCATCTAAAGTGAAGAAGGCAAAACTCCCAAGAAGCCAAAGGCCCCGAAGCCAAAGAAGGCTACAGCAAAACCGAAAAGTGCTAAGAAGGCTGCACCAAAGAAGAAGTAAATGTGTCAGTAAATCATCTGACATTTTAAAACGGCTCTTTTAGAGCCATCAAATACTTTGAGAAGAGTAAAATTGTGCTTTTCCTATCATTATCACATGTTCATTCATAGCAATGTATAGTATACACGCAAGGGACTTTGAGTTTTCTTTTTAACCGAAGCACTTCTTGATGTAAGTGCTTTATAACAGAGGGGAATTGAGGGTGGGGAAAGAAAGCTTTCACGGGTGTCAAGAATGGTGTACTCGAAAAAAAATGGGGAACACATTACGTAATGTCAATTTGTGATCACTTACTTTTTCCTTGTTCCTATCTTCAAGTAGCGAAACAGTACAGAAAACGCACTTAATGCATTTGTTAGAAAAACTTTTGCAGGCTGACTGGGTTCGATTCTCGGTGGGAGCTCAAATGTTTCGCATTGCACGTTAATAAGTAGGTCCACGTTTGAAACAGCCTTGCTGCTGAAAGGGACACTAAACTAAAATCAACTCTTTTCAAGGCTGGGGTGAAAGAAATGTTCGAACTTATTACAACTCGTGAAAGTGAAGTAGACTGTTTCAATTTAACGTCGTACTATTATGATTTTTATGATAAAGGAGACGGGTGATTACGCCTAATGAATGATGGAAATACTGGTGTAATGAGAAAGTGTTAGGAAAAGGGAACACGCTAATAACCACGGATACCGTCTTATAATTCGTAATATTGCTATAAAGAAAAATAGTAACACCAGCAGAAATGTAGGTGTACAATTGAACTGATGTTAAGTACAAACAGACACTTAAAGAAAGTTTAGTTTAACGTTTGCATTCAACAGCAGCGACCTCTGAGAAAATATTACTTTTGCTACCTTGGAAGAAGTACATATTTCGCCTGCGAGTTCTATGAGATTAATAACGTTGAGAAGGGCAAACAGTGGTTGAATCGAAGTTAACTTATGCAACATATGGCAAAATCGAATCCTTGACCACATAAAACGAAGATAATCAATCGGTAAACATAGGGGAAAACTAAAGAATATACTTGAAAGATAGGATGATATACGAAACGAGAGGAAAACGAAGGTAGATGTATTAACTATGCAACATACGGCGTGAGAATTTAAAAAAAAAAGATAACAAGTATGGACAAGATCCTTGTTAGGATAACAGCATCTCTAAGTAGTGTATTGGTCCTAAAAAGGACCGTTTTTGAACTCAGTGCCAGAACTTCAAACTTAAGCACGTTCCCCACGGATGCGGCGAGCAAGCTGAATGTCCTTAGGCATGATTGTGACTCTCTTTGCGTGAATAGCACACAAGTTGGTGTCTTCGAAAAGCCCTACAAGGTAAGCTTCACTTGCCTCCTGTAAAGCCATGACAGCTGAGCTTTGGAAGCGAAGATCTGTCTTGAAATCTTGTGCAATTTCTCGGACGAGTCGTTGGAAGGGCAGCTTGCGGATGAGCAATTCAGTGCTCTTCTGGTAACGACGAATTTCTCGGAGAGCCACAGTACCAGGCCTGTAACGATGGGGCTTTTTCACTCCACCGGTAGCTGGAGCACTCTTTCTTGCAGCTTTGGTGGCAAGCTGCTTTCGAGGAGCTTTGCCTCCAGTAGATTTCCTAGCTGTCTGCTTGGTACGTGCCATTGCAACTGTCACGACTTGTTTCAAATAATTGCGCGCTGAATGAAGTCAAGTTATATAAAGAGCAAAACCGTTAAATCAAGCTATTTCTCATTTGATAAAGTCAGTCGAAAAGGACAGTTCTCATTGGCTTAGACACGTTTTGTGTTTTTCCTCCGTGCTTTCCCTGCATGATCGAAGGAACAAAACCACGAGTCTTGGGCTGCTTGGGCTTGTATTTCTCGTGTGTGGTGAGCGAAGCAGTAACATATCGAAATGACAGGACGTGGAAAAGGAGGCAAGGGTCTTGGCAAAGGAGGTGCCAAGCGCCACCGTAAAGTTCTTCGTGACAACATCCAGGGTATCACCAAACCCGCTATTAGGCGTCTTGCTCGCCGTGGTGGTGTGAAGCGTATCTCTGGTCTCATTTATGAAGAGACCCGAGGAGTATTGAAAGTATTCCTGGAGAACGTAATCAGAGATGCTGTTACATACACAGAACACGCCAAGAGGAAGACAGTGACAGCTATGGATGTTGTGTATGCCTTGAAGAGGCAAGGAAGAACCCTGTACGGTTTCGGAGGTTAAGTTGGGGTTCCTCCTATTTTGGATATAAAATTGGCATAAACGGCTCTTTTCAGAGCCAACAAATTTATATAAAGGGAAAGATTTACTTTGTGCGATTTTCTGTTAGATTATAAGAATTCGTGTAACTACATTAAAGCCTTTTGATGCACACAAAATTACAGACGTAGAGAGATTAATTTGAGAAAATCATACGTTTTTTTTTACATTATGTACGTTCATGTATACGTATTCATATGTAGCAGTATTAATGCTGGAGAAGGGGTTCTGGTTGGAAATTGGCGATTTGTTGGAAGTAGCGAGCATGAGAGATGCGAAACGCAAGTCGGAATTTCTGTTCTGACAGTAGGATGTACGTATAGAGGCTTATACAACTTCTATACTGTGCTGTGAGGGGCGAATAATGCGTTAGAAACCTGAATCTTGTCCTTTATCTTGTTTACGTGGTCTTGGGTTCGATTTTTTTCTTTTGCGGTAGTGTCTATTGTGATTTACATGTAAATTAATGACACTTCGTAGCGGGTTAGTAAAATAAAGAGTAATACAAATATGAGATGTAGGTTAATGCATTGTATACTTCACATTATTTACTAAAGAAAGGCAGTAGTTACAAGAAACCTAGGCTCGCTCGTTGGGCACAGTAGCAAATGAGTTCTGAGATCAGAGAATAAGAGTAGTTGCGTATTACAAACCATATACATATAACACATATCACACAAATATGAATATCGACCTTGCAAAGAATAAATCGTACTTAAGTGTGCATTTAATGTCATTACTATGTTGCAAAAGAAATTTAGGAAAGTTTTTTGATCCGCTCTGTTCATGATGTCATTGGGGCATAGTAATGAACAATAATAAATGTCGAGAACATATTGAACAGAGTAATTTCAGCCAAGCCAACGCAAGAGAGAAACATGAGTGCTTTAAGAATGTTGGAAATTCCTTTGTCTAGCATGAAGTACATGAGAATATGTGGTATGAGGTTTTCTTCCATTGCTGAGAATCTGGGCTCGACTGTCCTGTCCTCTGGGTAATATGAGCCCGATGTACGCAAATATCAAAAAAATGTAGCTAGCGACAATACAAAAGGTAATGATCTTATAATTAATAATGTAGTGGGAACTAAGCACATCGCTGTTTGGAGTATTCTAAAGATAGTGTGACTTCCTATGGGCTTCAATTACGATCGACGACTACACATACTAATTAATCGAATAGCAGCGAGAATTTCGAATGACACTAAGCAACTATCTCAGACACTTTTGATGAGTCTGTATATCGAAAACAATTCATTTCAATCGTAAATCTCCTCTATAAAGGGGTTTGTGGCCCTCATAAGGGCCGATTTGTATGAGATATAGGTCTTACATTTATGCCTTCTTCTCAGTTTTCTTGGGCAGAAGTACAGCTTGAATGTTGGGCAAAACACCACCCTGAGCGATTGTAACTCCAGACAACAACTTGTTTAATTCCTCGTCGTTACGGATAGCTAACTGCAGATGACGTGGAATAATCCTAGTCTTCTTGTTGTCACGAGCAGCGTTGCCTGCCAACTCAAGAACTTCAGCTGCCAGGTATTCCATGACTGCAGCCAAATACACGGGAGCGCCAGCACCAACTCGTTCGGCATAGTTACCCTTTCGCAAAAGACGATGGATTCTGCCTACTGGGAATTGAAGGCCAGCCCTGCTGGAGCGGGACTTGCTCTTTCCCTTGACTTTTCCACCTTTGCCGCGACCAGACATTGTTCAATATTCTTTCGTAATAAGATGAGAGGAAAAATTGCGGCCTCCAGGTTTCCAGGTTTCCAGGTTTATCTTTGACAAATTAATCGGTACTGAGTTCCGGGCTGGAAGCCCCTGCCTCGTATATGTGATGAAGAAATATGTGAGATGCGTCCCCATGTGTGGCAGCCGAATCAGCAACTGTCGCTGATTACTACGGGTATTTGTGATCTACTGGTGAGGTAGTTGAAGTTAGCCTCTTGGAGAAATTGTGGTGACTTGTGAAGTATATGGATGTTGCCTGAAAAGCTGGCTTTAGCGAAGAAATTCAACAACGTCTGGGGCTGCAGGCTGTATGGAGAGTTGACGCTGGAAGCAATTCTGAGTTCTGAGTGAGAAGAAGTTGATTGGCTAATTTATGTTCTCCGTAAGTGAGGATTGGCTGGTTGTTCTTCCAATGATCTGATCTGAGCTGGCCCTCATAAGGGTGTGGTCCTGTATGGTGCTTGTGATACGGTTAGTCTTGGAGGTCTTCCAAGATTTCACAAAATATTATGAGTTTGCTAAAGATGTCTGGAGCCGTCTTGATTTGTTGGTATCTTTTTTGGAGAGCCGGTAGTAATCTGTGTAGCTGCAGTTCTTGAAACAAGCTGAGTATTTCTTTCCAGTTTGCCGGTGATTCAGTAATGGAAGACGATCTTTCTGTTGTTGACTTCTTGAACGTTGCACTAGTTTTTTTCGGCATACGATGGTTGTGAAGTCTTCTTTGGATTAGGTGCCGGTGCAGAGTCAGATGAGAGAGGGGGAAAGTCTTGAGGTGTAGGTTTCTGCTTTTGATTGGATTGTCGAGATAGTATTCGATAGATAGTAGGACATCTGGAATAGTTAGCTGGATGGTTACCTCCGCAGTTTGGACATTTCACGTTATTATCGGGAGTTTTGCGCTTACATTCATATGTTAGATGATTTTCTGCGCATTTGACACAGCGAGGCTGTGCAAAGCAGGACGATTGAGTATGCCCGAGTCTTTGGCATCGGTAGCATTGAATATATGGTTTTGCCTTAAAAGGTTCGATCTTGATTTTATAAAATTCAAGGTATTCCAGGGTGAATATGCTCTTTGTATTGGGAGTCTTTTCCAGAGTTACAAGGAAGAGGGGAAAGGGGGCCCCTCCCCGTCCTTTCATCTGCTGTACGGAAACAGTGGGATATCCTCTATTTTCCAGGTCCTGCTTAATGTTTTTGACAGAAGCATCTATAGGCAGTTGCCTGATGACTACTTTCAGCATTTTATCTTTTTTGACAGAGTCTAGAGCATATTGTAATTTATATTCTTGGCAGAATTCTATTAGAGCCTTGTAATCATCTTGATTGTTGCACTGGAATTTGATCCTATCGGTGTAAACAGAGCAGGAGGGTATCTCTTTACATACAGCACTAGCTCCATGTGATAACGTGTAGCCCTTTTCGTGTGGGTAGTCGTATATAGTTAAGGATTTGATGATTCGCTGAATGTTGCTAGAAGACGTATTCCTAAATTTCTCTGGCGGATTGGCAGCGTTTTGACAATATGTAGAGGAAGTGTCCATATTTTCGATTCCTGACGTTTCTGGGGGATCAGGAGTGACTAATGGAGTATAACTGTTGGCGATTTCAACTGTTGGAGGTGTTACTGGTCTTGGTTTAGCTGTACGCTTTGGCTTCTTGAACGTCCGATCGTCTTCAGTGGGTTTCACGTGAGCCTGAGAGGCGCCAGAGTCGTGCTTGCTGGTGCTCCGTAAAAACGAAGTGACAATGTTATTATCATAGTCTTCACCTGTTAACTTGTTTAACTCATAAGAAATGGCAAACATTTCCACTTGAAGTGGGATAAAACGTGAACTGAGATTCTTCGGGAGGGCTCTTTGGTGAGTGTCACATGGGCCCGGTATCTGTTTGGGAGCTTGGCAGCCCGAACATTCTTGAAATGGAGAGTTTCCGGATATGAGCTTGACTAATTCAAGAAGATATTCTTTATTTCGCTGTAGCAGATCATGTTGTTTGTTACGCAAGTCTTGTATGGTTTTCGCTTTATCCGACATTGGAGAACAGTGTATACACGTCTGTCTCCGTCAAACTCAGCTCTTATTATAGTGCGGCCTCCCATGAATCAAGTCAGTTTTGTTACTACTTCAAGCGTGCACCCGAGTGCATCAAATGAAAAGCAAGGCAGTTGGCGCGAATTGAAACACGTACTGTAATTTAAATGAAGTCGATAAATCGGCGGACACATCTATTCATCGTTGGGACGTCGTAGCGAAAAGACCTGTACTTTTACGATATGGCAAGTTCCAAACGAATTGTACTTATTCAGGATCAATCGGGATTACACAAGGAATTTGAGCTAGATATTCCAGAGGATCCCAGATTATTAGATACTCGACATATCTATCACATCTACAATAATTGTACTTATTGTTCAGGACCGCATATTCCAGCACATCATAAAGATATCTATGGCCGTCCAAATCAGCCTAACAAGACCTCCACTCCAGAGCTTTTGGCCATGAGTGAATCTAGGAAACGGCCACTAGAACATTCATTCCAACCTGCCAAACATACGTTTCGGCCTAAACCAGAAATAACGAACTCAGTTCCTTTAAACAATAGTTTTGCACCTATTGCTATGGAAGATGATACGGAGACTCGATCCGAGAAGAAGCTGGCTGATATACCTCCCTCTGAACAAAGGGATGAAGATATGGAACAAACTACTCCAGTTACTGCAAACAAGCCTGAAGACAAGAGACAAATCAAATCTCTTACTATTTACGACTATCCTACTAATAAAGGATACAAACTAACGCATGGTGCGTCCTTGGTTTGCAAAGAAATTCCATACTGTGCGGTCTATCCCGATCGCATTAAGTTTAAATGTCACTCTGCAGCGGACTATGAAGCGTTAATAGCCTATTGCAAAGATTTCAAACTGCAATATTCATTGGATATGACAAGGAAAGAGACTGTAGTTAAGGTGGTCATCCGCCAACTGCCAGTAGATGCTTCCATTGATAATATCAAGACTGATTTACTAAATCGAAAATACCCAGTATATTCAGTTCAGCAAATGAAAGGCAGGGGAGGTGTGCTGCTCCCACTGTTCTTGGTCACCTTAAAAAAGACGCCAGATGTAAAATCTATACTGAATTTACAATATCTGGAATTCTATAAAATAAAAGTTGAATATTATCATCCACCATCCTTTATTCAATGCTATCGCTGCCAGCGTTTGGGTCACACACAGACATCCTGTGCTGCAACTCCAAGATGTGTTAAGTGTGCTGACAATCATTTCACCTATGAGTGCTCTCGAAAAACTCAAGATGATAAAGTGAAGTGTTCAAACTGTGGTGGGGGGCACCCCGCTAACTTCAAAAGATGTCCTGTCATTCATAAAATACTTTCACGGAAGAGTTCTCAACCACCGTCCTTTAAGCCTCAAGATTTTCCATCTTTATCACCAGATTCAACCTTACCAGTGTTCAAACCAGTGAATTACAAGGATACGTATGCCAAGAAAGCAGATGCTACTAACCGTTCAGAGACTACTGACAATCTTGAAGACGAAAAAGCAGCCACTACTAGTGATACTCTCAAAGAGATAATAGAGATCTTTCGTGAACTTCATCTCTCCAAGATTCTATCAGCAGTGCGGAAAAAACTTCCTGCCCTCAAAGCAGCTCCTGATGTTCTTACTAAGCTCTCCATCTTAAGTGACATACTAGATGTCATTACTTCAACTCAAGATTAAACTCTGATTAGATACATACAGGACCATACCCTTATTAGGGCCACCTACTTAATTCTGATAGGTTACTTAGAGCGCCAGTCAAATTCTAGATCCCTCCTTAAACTAACCAATGGCACCCTCTTCTACTTCCTCTTCTCCACAACTGTTCATCGCCCCTCATAGTTTTCATCCTCATCTCTCATCATCATCTACAACTCACATTCTGTAGGATTGCGACAGTTGCATCCGAAACATTTCATCTTCGTCAATAGCAACGTCAACCAAAAATCTCAACTTCAAATAAGAGGCAGGAGCTCACTACCGTGAGCTCGATACTCATTACCGAAGAAATTGTCATGATAAAAGTGAAGTGAAGTGAAAGCGGACACATCTAATTTTGCTGAACGAGTGAGTCATCATGCCACCAAAAACTAGCGGAAAGGCTGCAAAGAAGGCTGGTAAAGCCCAAAAGAATATCTCCAAGGGAGATAAGAAGAAGAAGAGGAGGAGGAAGGAGAGCTATGCCATTTACATCTACAAAGTTTTGAAGCAAGTGCATCCTGACACTGGCATATCTAGCAAAGCTATGAGTATCATGAACAGCTTTGTTAATGACATCTTCGAGCGTATTGCTGCTGAAGCTTCTCGTTTGGCCCATTACAATAAGCGGTCAACTATCACCAGCCGGGAAATCCAAACAGCTGTGCGCCTTCTTTTGCCTGGTGAACTTGCCAAGCACGCTGTAAGTGAGGGTACGAAGGCTGTTACCAAGTACACAAGCTCTAAGTAAAAATCTTCTTCAAGATTTTTCATTTCAAACGGTCCTTGTCAGGACCAACACATTATTCGAAAGAGTTAAATCACGAAATTTGCTTCATTCTGTTATGTAGAAACACCTTGAAATCCAATTTCTATATGCTGTTAGTAAAAAAGTAAAGCACATAGCGGAGATGTGTCGTGCTTGTATACGAAAGGCATTTACTCGCCGGAGATCTACACTTAGTCATAATAATTTACTTTTAAAAAGTGGTAATACATTCCGTGTTAAGTATAGTAGTAGGTGCACACGGATCGGAAATCAGGTTATTTTAATGTGCCGTGCAAATAAACAGGCTGTTAGTGTAAGAAATAGTGGGTATAACGCTTAGAATATCGATTAATCGCTATGAAATAATGTTGATAAATTATCTCTTGAAAGTACTATAAAATTAATGTTTCTAGTATTTTCGTACTTGAAGGATAATGAAATTTGAAAAAGAGATGCCAACAGCACCTGGTGTTCCCAGGCGGTCACCCATCCAAGTACTGACCAGGCCCGATGCTGCTTGACTTCGGTGATCGGACGAGAACCGGTATATTCAGCATGGTATGGCCGTTGGCAACTACCTTTTCTTCAATGTCCTGTTAAGGAAGTATGTTTTAAGTAAGAATTGACATTATTAACTATAAAGGCAAGCATATTAACGTCGTTAACATTACTTGGAATATACTAATATTCGAATAAATATTTGAATGTTCGAATGATGAGTGATTCGGATGTTCATAGTGCCACTATGTCCTATCGAGTTTACTATCACGAACCACGTATGAAATTGTATATAAATAAATAAAAATAAATCCTTTATTAAGTATTGATTACAGGAAAAAGGCAAACTTACATTCTTTAATGTACACAATGAAATGTATGAAAGATATTTTTAAGATATGTTTCACTTACCCTTTATAACGCAAGGTAGTTTTCAGTGTAGCATCCTCTTCAGCTGCGAGATAACGTAAGGCAGATGATCATTCAGTCGTGAAGCACTAAAATGTAATATACATTTTAACTATTATCGATAAGAATTATTTACTGCAGGGATGCAAATAAAGTGAGGCAAATTAGTAAATAAAAACCGATACTGTAACTGATAATGTAATTACGTATCTGTATTAGTTGTATATACAGTAATCGCACGATTATCCGCGGAGTTGGATGTTGGCATAATCGCGCATAATCAGCAGTATGAGCAGAAAAGGGAAATGAAATGAAATCTTTAGATTTACGTCGCATACTTATACCGGTTACGCTAAAGGAGACGGTGATGATGAGTACTGAATGAAGAAAGTGGGAGGAAACGGGAGAAACCCGAGAAAACCCATGAGCACGGTCTTTATGCACGACAAAGTTCACACGGCACGAGCTGGGATTGAACCAGGGACCCCAAGCACCGGAGGCCAAAAAAGGGACAAAAAGTCTTTCGTGCAACTTTCGTTTTCGGTAAAAAGTTTACACATAATTTAGAAAGAGTAGTTTTCTGGTCTTTTTATTTCACAAGTTGGTTCATGTCTATATTTTTTACATGCATAAAAAATTTTTCAACTCCCTTGCTTAGTTCCTGTTAAAGACCTCTACCTCTGATTGTATTTTTTGCACATATTCTTATTGTTTTCAGACAACATTTCTAAGAGCGTAATTTATCGTCAGCAAGAAAAGAAAAGGAAAGCCTCGGATAGTGGAATGTGTACTGTATATATATATATATATATATATATATATATATATATATATATATATATATATATATATACGTATTAGTATATAGTTTTATTTTATACGTCTCCTATTATTACACAATGTGCAGATATTGTGAAAGCGCAAGTAAATATGTATAACTCCCCGTTCTGCACTTAATAACTTGAAAGAAGTTCGGGGAAGGTAGTGTAACAGAAAGTGCAAACAGAAATGAGGGTTTACAGGCATTTAATATTATTCCGTAGTAGTATGATTTTTTGTAAATATATATATATATATATATATATATATATATATATATATATATATATATATATATATAACATACATATTCAATGATATAGTAAGAGGTTAGCAGCACTGATAGAACTGCAGAAAGTACAAAACCGTTAATAAGAAAGAGAGAGAGATGGTGGCCGCTTTTGTGCTTTTCATTGGCTAATTCCGAATTGCGCGCGAATACGTACGAGATTTCTTTCTTTTTCCTCTTCGCAGCCCAGATGTTGCCAATTAGAAGTTTTTAGTACTACATTTGTATGAAAATGTTGCCTTTAAGAAATGTGGTTTGCATACGGAGAAAAGAGCAAAATGAATATTTATCTTAGTGGGCATGAAAAAAGACGAAACATTTTGCAAGATGGACACACGAACTTCCTTAATGCAGGCGTTCAGTACATTATTGTAAAGAAAAAAACACTAAAAAGAATTACTTCAATATCCCTAGCAACATTCAACAATTCATAGAGAAAAATCTTTATTTTGAGAACAATGGAAAACTATGTAATTGTAGATAACTACTAAATTTAATGATTAAGGAAAACGTTTAGGCCCGGCCCTTCAGAAAGAAAGTGCACAGAATTTTCTCTCATGGAAGCAATTGCAAAATCAACATTTTGTTTGCAGTTATAATTAGAGGATCTATATACAGGGTGTTCGAAAAAGAATGTATCCTCTTGAAAGAAAATATTCTCTGGGCCCCTAATCCTTTATATACCGAAAGGAAGTTTGTATAGCATTTTTTCTTACCTTCGTTAGAAGAATTGAAAGTGACTACTATCGTGACACGGGAGATATTTGATCGATAGTCGAATTACTCCCATGCTCGAATGAACACGTCTCTTGTAAGGAGAGGAAAGGCTTCTGTGATCCGCTATCGCAGCTGTGTCATATCTGCAGAGAATGTTAGGACACAAACGTGATCTTTGAGAGCCTCGTGAAAAGAAGTCGCATAGTATCATGTGTGGAGACATCGGGGCCATCTGAAGAACGCTTCATCATTAGGACCAAGGGCGAGTTACGAAACACTCTGGGATATATTTATTAACATAACTTCTCGTCATTCTGCAAGTGTGGTGGAGCTCCATCCTATTGGAAAAGGAAACCTCGGGAGCCCTCTTCATGTGTAGGTATCGTTCACATCTGAAGCATGTGAAGATAGATTACTGTACTATCGTGTACCTAAAATCATTTTCTACGAATACGAACATGTCTACACTGAAGGCAGTGCAGCTCTTTTTCTCTTTTTTTTTTGGTCATGTATTGTAACGCGGGGCAATGCACACAATAACATGTAATGTTGTGTATCATCATAAAGGGCCAGGGCGATGATTGGATCTTGATGGACGTGGAGAACTGATAGGTGATGTGAGTGGTATTGTGATCTATGGTTGTATGTTTACTGATGAATGCATAAGGAGAGGTGAAGGGGTTGCCTTTTTTTTTATGTCGATCGGCAGGGAAGCGATTGGGAAACTTTTGACTTTGTTTTTCAACCGAATATATTGATTGAATAGGTCGCCGACAATTTTACGGGGCGTCACGTCGTTGCCTTTTTCATGTCGATCGCGAGCGAAGCGAGCGTTTTTTTTTTTTTTTTTTTTACCGACAATATGTATTGAATCGGTTGCCAACACCTTTAGGGGCGCGTCACGTCCTTCTTTCTGTGCTGATCGCGAGCGAAGCGAGCGCGAAATTTTTGACTTTTTTTTTTTTTTTTACCCACAATATTTATTCAATCGGTCGCCAACACTTTTAGGGGTGCGTCACGTCCTCTTTTCTCTGCTGATCGCGAGCGAAGCGAGCGCGAAATTTTGACCTTTTTTTCTCTTTTTAATTCTTTTTTTTTTCTTTAAGAAAAAATATTGATTTCATAGGTCGCCAACATTTTTACGGGATGGAACATCGTTTATTTGTTTTTCCAACCGTCTTTCTGTCTTGAGCCCCCGCCAAGTTAACTTTATGGTGGACAAAAACTATGTGCGGTGGGTTACCGCGGGGTTCTCCCGTTTCCTCCCACTTTCTTCATTCCACCACCATTTCAATCATTTCTCATAATCAGCGCCTCTTTTAGCCTAAGCGGCATAACGTGGGACGTAAAACAAAGATTTCCTTTAGTTGCTTTCTGTCTTGATTACGAGCGCGAAATTTTTTACTTTTTTTTTCTTTCTTTTGATATTATTCATTTAATAGGACGGCAACACCTTTACGGGCCGCCGCGTCGTCGTTTACACTTCTTCAGCCCATATTCTTTCTGCTTGTTCGTTTTCCGGCATCTTGTTATCACCGCCCGCGGGAATGCCTATGTCTTTCATCGCTTTTTGAAGCAAATCTTTAATAAATATGCACTCTCACATTTCTACTAATATGCATACCACAGTGGATAGACTGTAACTAGGAAAGCAGAAGCCTGCATATCATATTATTTAACAGTTGAAAGTGAACTGCCATTTTAAGTTTGATTTTGATCAGATGAGTGCAGTTCAACTCGTCGACAATTGTGAAGATTCTCGAGGTTAGGGACCATCCATTTTGTGCTTTGTAATGAAAATGGCTGCAGCCAAACTTCTCTGATCTGAATGAAACTTGGCATGATGATACATCTTGACCTGCTCTACAAGTTTATTTAGTATTTTCCGTTGCGCAGGCTTTTGCTTCTCCAGGTTCTCCCATGGAACTGAGAAACGTATTCAGTCGAACTTCTGCGGTAAGTCAGTATATCATCCTGAGAAGTTTGATCGAGATAGCAGAGGTTCGACTATTCGTTTTTCAATTCCATGTGATATTACAACACGGTGAACTAAATTTATATAGAAACACTTTGATTTTGTTTTGTTTTTTGCTAGCATTAAACTGAGAAAATGTTATTGAATAGACAGAGAACACCACTCAAAGAAAAGTACATCATAAGAATATATATATGGTTGCTGTGGTTCTCGGTTTAATTTGCTAGTTAAGAAACTTGCTCTAAATAAGTACATCTTACAGGTGAAAAACTAAGCCAGGCGATAGAATTAAATATAAAGTTATACACTTTTATTTTACGTTTACTAGTGTTGGGTTACTACTGTAAAATAAGTCAGTATATATGAAAGATAACTGTATTAGGTACTATTTTCCACCGGCGGTGTATTCTTGCATAGTGTACTTAATGTTTACAAGCGGGGCGCTACTAGTATGGATGCATGACAAGTGCTATTGAAACTCGAAAACTAACTGGTTTCCACTACCCTTGCTTATACGTATACCCGCGTCGCCTTCGCTCCTGTTCACTTTGGACGCACATTCTTGCTATCGCTCAGGCCCCCAGCTTTCTCCTGTTTTGGCTCCCTTAAATAGTATTCGTGCTTTTTATTGGCCACCTGGCAAAGCACTTGTAATGATTTTACACCAGTAACTCTAAAATACATGTGTATTACTTTATTTAATTCTGTCGTCTGCAGAATTTTTTTTTTTTTCGTACAAATATGCCTTTTCATGCAGAACACTGAATTTTGCCTGTAAATTTTTGAGAATATGCTGTGACGAAACTTGAGCACCGTTCTTCTTTTCTTTCTTATCACGAGTCTTCTTTAGCCTAATGAGCACAATCATCACACGATAACGACTATTCTTTTCATTTAACTTGTAAACAAGTTGAACTAATAATAATAATTGATGTACAAAGGAGAAGTGTCCTACATATTTGAGGTAAAAAATAAAATAAATATACTTCTACTTCATCCGTGTTTACAAAGTTAAATGTTATCGATTTACAAAAAATGGTCACCTATCCACACACTGACCAGGCTCGACACTGCTTGACCATACATATTAAAACATCGGTCCCACTGAATACACAAGTAGTAAGCACATTCACATAAAAATAATTAGGATTACAGTATATAAAATGTGTTAATTAAAATAGCAAATGCCTTACCTTATCACAGGCGATCCAAAGCCACTGCACATCATCTGCTACGCACACTATATTCCTCCAATATTTCACTCACTTCCTATATCACGCAACAGAAAATATTAATAAAATTCACTTAGCAACATTTTCATTTTTAATCAACAATACGTATAACAATTAAGAATAAAATTAATTGTGAGCACATTGTTATAATTAGAATACTGTTTTTATTCGTTTACAAATATGGGATTAATATAGAGCTGGCAGCAACAATATATACAACTCATCCTGTATGTATCGTAAATCCTAACTTGAGAAGACATCTCTGACGCAAACAATGAGACAAGAAATCAAATACTATATCCGACACATTTGGGGTTTATTGAACTTCAATGTTGGAAGATACCACCTTGTCGGTAGTACAAATGTAATATCCTTACAACACGCGGAACTTTTGCCAGGCATATCTAGGAATTTGGGAAGATTAATTGATATCCTTAATGTGCAATGTATGATTATGACGCATTGTTATGTACACGCAGACGGAACCAGGACAATCTATAGATGACATTTGCACTGTGTTTGGACAATTTGTTCGCAGAAAGTAACCGTTTTTGTCTATGAATACTTGAGAACATGGAAGGTATGAGATATACATTTTATGCGCAAATATTATAATACAAATCATTGTTAGTTTGGTGGATGCGTGAAAGAAAGAAAAGGAGTAGATTTTTGCAGACGTCCGGATATAAAGCGAGAACTGAGAATACGCATCTATAACATCTATTTTCTTTGTGTTAATGATATCGATGAACTAAACGGGGAAACTAAAATACAACTGTTTGCAGTATAATTCGAAGTATAGTCAAGTGCAGAGGCGTACTCACGGGGTGTCCACCGGGTGCGGACTCCTCGCAAAAGTTCCTAAGTGAACATACATTTGCAGACTTTCTCATTAAATGTAGTTATTAACAGGGAAAATATTGATGTATCATCAATATAAATCTGATCTTACACTTCATCTGTACTCTGTCTGTATCATGTTTTTGTGAAAAAGTAAGTGGAATATTTATCGTGTTTTCGAATGCAGAATAATAGTATATAGACATAGTGGCTTGTAGTATTGGAACCTTGCCCCCCGAAGCTTGGATCCCTTAGAAGAAAAAAAAAATGCATGCGCGCCTGGTGAAATGGTTAACGAATTCAGTTCACTCGATGAATCGACAGATAGTAATACACATTTCGACAGATCGACAGCATTCGACAGATACAGACATATGAAAGTAGCACAAGAATTAGGCGAAAGTCCGTGCGTTTCCTCAATTCACGTAGGAAACAACAGAAAATATCAACTACCATAAAATAATCCGTATATATATTTAATTTATTTGGAATAAAATAAATATAGAAACAACCTGTTCATACATAACTACGGTAAGTGCGTTAATTGCTAACGTAAGAACAAATATGAAACAAGGCACAAAATAAAAAAGAAAAATAAAGTTAAAGGGAATAAATATTTAGGCTTGATTGTCATTCGTATTAAGAAGCTGGGTAATAAAATGTTAAAATCTACAGAAAATTATGAAATTAAATCAGGATTTGAAATAAAAGTCTATACATTGGAAGTAGGCCAGGGAGTTTGCAAGGCAGATGTGTGCGACACGCGTTACTTTATAGATTCCCTTCATTGAACTATAGTAAGCAGTACGAAGATGGTACTTTGCGTATAATCACAGGAAGGATTGAAGTTAATTACCATGGTAATATAATTATTTATTGATAAGTATTTCCATGTTAAATTATGAAAATTATAAGCACAAGGAGGGTGAAAAAGTAGTGTGACCGACTTAGCAATGACTGAAACATAAAATAGAAAAGCGAATAAAAACAAATGCCTTTTGAGTTATGTGGAATAAAGTTTCTTCTAGCCAGTAAGGAAGAATAGGATCTGGTGCATTCATTGAATACCTGAAAAAAATCGTTTATCAAAATAGAAGGAAACACACTTATCGTTGTGGCAACTACGAACTTCTGTTTACCTCAGCCCGCCTCAGCAAGTGCTTTCTATCCGGTCCGCGCTCCGTAACCAAACTCAACGCTGCCTGCCAGCGAAAATTGTACCCGGATGTTAGATGTCAACAGTGCGTTCACGCTCGTTGTCGCAGCTAATATTTGTGCTTTTTCTGTGGGAGAAATAAACTTTTTTGACCCAGAAACACTTTCATAACAAATCGGAACACTCCCGCTACACTTGTTTCAAGTTTAGTGACAATCAGTGCAGTGAAAGTGCTCTAAAAGTGTGCATTTAGTAGCTAGGCTGTAGTTAGTGTGTGCATGTGCATGCCGCCAAACGCACACAACAGACCCTGGCTACAGCACTGAAGAGCAAAATCTAGTCATCTGAGAGCGCGGACGGGGTAGTAATCACCCATCGCTGATTGGCCAATTCGTACGAAAAAGCTCGACGCTGATTGGCGGAAGCATTTTCCTATCCCAGCCAGACTATAAAATAGCAGACAGGCCCTGGACACAACCATTCTGCCCCCAGAAGTGGCAGAGTACGGATCGGTGCAGCCAGTCATTACAAATTAACGTTAGCTCCCAAAAATAAAAATAAACACTGACCAACAGCACTAAATACAAATATATCCAATAGTGCACAACGGCAAAAAGAAAAATCGGCCAGCCTGAGCAAGCCAAACAAGCTCCGGCACAAACACAGTGCACATCCCGTGCAAAGACAATAATAACAGTGACTTATTAATTAAAATAAACAACGAACTAACCCGCAGCGGTCCTTTCAAGGGCCACTGTGAGATCTTCAAATATCAGACTCTCACTACCACTAATAACCAGCTGTAAAAGAACTGTTAAAGTTACAATAAGTGACACGCAGTGCCTCCTTGTGTCGCCCTAGGCAACGGGTGGGTTCTAGCCCCCTTACCCCCAGGGAATAGCATCGAACATTGCCACCACGATCAGACTCCAGTGCGGCCTTTCATAAGCCAACATAGTGAGTTAGAGAACACAGTGACAAACAAGTATCAATCAGTGATTTACTTAGACATTGTAGGGTTCTAGCCCCTCTACCAAACGACGCCATCAAGACACGCATTTAAAACCCTTCCAACAGACAGCCATCATAGTGCGCGTGTGACAGTAGTGAAAGACATTGCCCAGTTCGCCTGTGTGGGCCCAGCCCCCCCCCAGGAAATCCCCCCACTACACCACTACTCAATACAGCAAAAGCCAAGCGCAGAGATGACCAAGCTGACACCAACAGCGGGGAAAGGTGCTTCAACATCCACGGCACCAACTGACCCCCCGGTGAGGAAACCCCCCCCGACAACCCCCATGACGACTCTGACAAACCAATTAAAATCCATGCGGTTCAGCACCC
>NW_027657298.1:0-33654 GCF_964235325.1 Thermobia domestica | reverse complement strand
CATTTTTTTGTGCAGTTTGTAGTAATTTGTGCATTTATTTTCCCATCATGATGTGTAGAACATTTAGTAAGCATATTTGGTTGAGATTTCGAAAAAATATACAGGGTGATGCAAAATTCAGCTTTGTAGTACAGAAAGTATAAATTGGTTTTCTAAATATGAAGAAAGTGCATATATTAACGAACGCCCTGTATGTACTTCTGAATGGCACAGTAACATATTCCTCTTTTATCATTCGTTAAGCACAGTATGGTGTGTCAAAGCCACATATAATGGAATCGAATCTGTTTTATTTTGAAAAAACTAAAAAACAGAAACAAACTTTATAAGAGAAATTTTAATGTTTCTTCAAGGGCAAAGGACCCTTATCGCAACAGGACAAAATGGAGGGGTTTCCTCTTCAATTTTACCTTTCTTCGTCAAAACATGTAAATAACTTTGGAAGATATGGCGAATAGTATGTAGTATATAGTAACAATGATTAACAATATAATATATATGTAGAATGACATATGCTATATTGTTGAATAGTTGCCTAACAACATATATATACCAAATAGGAAAGTTTTTAAAAAAATTGAAGAAATTAGTGGTTGAAGCCATACATTTTCCAGTTACAGCGAGTGTCACGTGGTCTCATCAGCCGTGAGAGGGTTAACTATTTCTTCTAAAGCAACAGGTACTACGTTCATTTTTTAGTGCAGTTTGTAGTAATTTGTGCATTAGTTTCCCATGATGATGTGTAGAACATTTAGTTAGCATATTTGGTTGAGATTTGTAAAAAATATACAGGGTGATGCAAAATTCAGCTTCGTAGTACAGAAAGTTTAACTTGGTTTTCAAAATGTGAAGAAATTGCATATATTAACGAATGCCCTGTATGTACTTCTGAATGGCACAGTAACATATTCCTCTTTTATCATTCGTTAACCATAGTATGGTGTGTCAAAGCCACATATAATGGAATCGAATCTGTTTTATTTTGAAAAAACTAAAAAAGAGAAACAAACTTTATAAGAGAAATTTTAATGTTTCTTCAAGGGCAAAGGACCCTTATCGCAACAGGACAAAATGGAGGGGTTTCCTCTTCAATTTTACCTTTCTTTCGTCAAAATATGTAAATAACTTTGGAAGATATGGCGAATAGTATGTAGTATATAGTAACAATGATTAACAATATAATATATATGTAGAATGACATATGCTATATTGTTGAATAGTTGCCTAACAACATATATATACCAAATAGGAAAGTTTTAAAAAAATTGAAGAAATTAGTGGTTGAAGCCATACATTTTCCAGTTACAGCGAGTGTCACGTGGTCTCATCAGCCGTGAGAGGGTTAACTATTTCTTCTAAAGCAACAGGTACTACGTTCATTTTTTAGTGCAGTTTGTAGTAATTTGTGCATTAGTTTCCCATGATGATGTGTAGAACATTTAGTTAGTATATTTGGTTGAGATTTGTAAAAAATATACAGGGTGATGCAAAATTCAGCTTTGTAGTAAAGAAAGTTTAACTTGGTTTTCAAAATGTGAAGAAATTGCATATATTAACGAATGCCCTGAATGTACTTCTGAATGCCACAGTAACATATTCCTCTTTTATCATTCGTTAACCATAGTATGGTGTGTCAAAGCCACATATAATGGAATCGAATCTGTTTTATTTTGAAAAAAACTAAAAAAGAGAAACAAACGTTATAAGAGGAATTTTAATGTTTCTTCAAGGACAAAGGACCTGTAACACAACCGTACAAAATGGATGGGTTTGCCCTTCAATTTGAGCTTTATTTCGTCAAAATATGTAAATAACTTTGGGAGATATGGCGAATAGTATGTAGTATATAGTAACAATGGATAAGAATATAATATATATGTAGAATGACATATGCTATATTGTTGAATAGTTGCCTAACAATATATATGTACCAAATAGGAGAGTTTTTAAAAAAAATTGAAGAAATTAGTGGTTGAAGCCATACATTTTCCAGTTACAACGAGTGTCACGTGGTCTCATCAGCCGTGAGAGGGTTCACTATTTCTTCTAAAGCAACAGGTACTACGTTCATTTTTTTGTGCAGTTTGTAGTAATTTGTGCATTCATTTTCCCATCATGTTGTGTAGAACATTTAGTTAGCATATTTGGTTGAGATTTCGAAAAAATATACAGGATGATGCAAAATTCATCTTTGAGTACAGAAAGTATAAATTGGTTTTCAAAATGTGAAGAAAGTGCATATATTAACGAATGCCCTGTATGTACTTCTGAATGGCACAGTAACATATTCCTCTTTTATCATTCGTTAACCACAGTATGGTGTGTCAAAGCCACATATAATGGAATCGAATCTGTTTTATTTTGAAAAAACTAAAAAACAGAAACAAACGTTATAAGAGAAATTTTAACGTTTCTTCAAGGGCAAAGGACCCTTGTCGCAACCGGACAAAGTGGAGGGGTTTCCTCTTCAATTTTAGCTTTATTTCGTCAAAATATGAAAATAAGTTTGGAAGATATGGCGAATAGTATGTAGTATATAGTAACAATGATTAATAACATAATATATATGTAGAATGACATATGCTATATTGTTGAATAGTCGCCTAACAACATATATATACCAAATAGGAAAGTTTTTTAAAAATTGAAGAAATTAGTGCTTGGAGCCATACATTTTCCAGTTACAACGAGTGTCACGTGGTCTCATCAGCCGTGAGAGGGTTAACAATTTCTTCTAAAGAAACAGGCACTACGTTTATTTTTTAGAGCAATTTGTAGTAATTTGTGCATTTATTTTCCCATGATGATGTGTAGAACATTTAGTTAGCATATTTGGTTGAGATTTGGAAAAAATATACAGGGTGATGCAAAATTCAGCTTCGTAGTACAGAAAGTGTAAATTGGTTTTCAAAATGTGAAGAAAGTGCATATATTAACGAATGCCCTGTATGTACTTCTGAATGGCACAGTAACATATTCCTCTTTTATCATTCGTTAAGCACAGTATGGTGTGTCAAAGCCACATATAATGGAATCGAATCTGTTTTATTTTGAAAAAACTAAAAAAGAGAAACAATCGTTATAAGAGGAATTTTAATGTTTCTTCAAGGGCAAAGGACCCTTATCGCAAAAGGACAAAGTCGAGGGGTTTCCTCTTCAATTTTAGCTTTATTTCGTCAAAATATGTAAATAAGTTTGGGAGATATGGCGAATAGTATGTAGTATATAGTAACAATGATTAACAATATAATATATATGTAGAATGACATATGCTATATTGTTGAATAGTTGCCTAACAACATATATATACCAAATAGGAAAGTTTTAAAAAAATTGAAGAAATTAGTGGTTGAAGCCATACATTTTCCAGTTACAGCGAGTGTCACGTGGTCTCATCTGCCGTGAGAGGGTTAACTGTTTCTTCTAAAGCAACAGGTACTACGTTCATTTTTTAGTGCAGTTTGTAGTAATTTGTGCATTAGTTTCCCATGATGATGTGTAGAACATTTAGTTAGCATATTTGGTTGAGATTTGTAAAAAATATACAGGGTGATGCAAAATTCAGCTTTGTAGTAAAGAAAGTTTAACTTGGTTTTCAAAATGTGAAGAAATTGCATATATTAACCAATGCCCTGTATGTACTTCTGAATGGCACAGTAACATATTCCTCTTTTATCATTCGTTAACCATAGTATGGTGTGTCAAAGCCACATATAATGGAATCGAATCTGTTTTATTTTGAAAAAAACTAAAAAAGAGAAACAAACGTTATAAGAGGAATTTTAATGTTTCTTCAAGGACAAAGGACCTGTAACACAATCGTACAAAATGGATGGGTTTGCCCTTCAATTTGAGCTTTATTTCGTCAAAATATGTAAATAACTTTGGGAGATATGGCGAATAGTATGTAGTATATAGTAACAATGGATAAGAATATAATATATATGTAGAATGACATATGCTATATTGTTGAATAGTTGCCTAACAACATATATGTACCAAATAGGAGAGTTTTTAAAAAAAATTGAAGAAATTAGTGGTTGAAGCTATACATTTTCCAGTTACAACGAGTGTCACGTGGTCTCATCAGCCGTGAGAGGGTTCACTATTTCTTCTAAAGCAACAGGTACTACGTTCATTTTTTTGTGCAGTTTGTAGTAATTTGTGCATTCATTTTCCCATCATGTTGTGTAGAACATTTAGTTAGCATATTTGGTTGAGATTTCGAAAAAATATACAGGATGATGCAAAATTCATCTTTGAGTACAGAAAGTATAAATTGGTTTTCAAAATGTGAAGAAAGTGCATATATTAACGAATGCCCTGTATGTACTTCAGAATGGCACAGTAACATATTCCTCTTTTATCATTCGTTAACCACAGTATGGTGTGTCAAAGCCACATATAATGGAATCGAATCTGTTTTATTTTGAAAAAACTAAAAAAGAGAAACAAACGTTATAAGAGAAATTTTAACGTTTCTTCAAGGGCAAAGGACCCTTATCGCAACAGGACAAAGTGGAGGGGTTTCCTCTTCAATTTTAGCTTTATTTCGTCAAAATATGTAAATAAGTTTGGAAGATATGGCGAATAGTATGTAGTATATAGTAACAATGATTAATAACATAATATATATGTAGAATGACATATGCTATATTGTTGAATAGTTGCCTAAAACATATATATACCAAATAGGAAAGTTTTTTAAAAATTGAAGAAATTAGTGGTTGGAGCCATACATTTTCCAGTTACAACGAGTGTCACGTGGTCTCATCAGCCGTGAGAGGGTTAACAATTTCTTCTAAAGAAACAGGCACTACGTTCATTTTTTAGATCAATTTGTAGTAATTTGTGCATTTATTTTCCCATGATGATGTGTAGAACATTTAGTTAGCATATTTGGTTGAGATTTGTAAAAAATATACAGGGTGATGCAAAATTCAGCTTTGTAGTACAGAAAGTATAAATTGGTTTTCGAAATGTGAAGAAAGTGCATATATTAACGAATGCCCTGTATGTACTTCTGAATGGCACAGTAACATATTCCTCTTTTATCATTCGTTAACCACAGTATGGTGTGTCAAAGCCACATATAATGGAATCGAATCTGTTTTATTTTGAAAAAACTAAAAAACAGAAACAAACGTTATAAGAGAAATTTGAACGTTTCTTCAAGGGCAAAGGACACTTATCGCAACAGGACAAAGTGGAGGGGTTTCCTCTTCAATTTTACCTTTCTGTCGTCAAAATATGTAAATAACTTTGGGAGATATGGCGAATAGTATGTAGTATATAGTAACAATGGATAAGAATATAATATATATGTAGAATGACATATGCTATATTGTTGAATAGTTGCCTAACAACATATATGTACCAAATAGGAGAGTTTTTTTTAAAAATTGAAGAAATTAGTGGTTGAAGCCATACATTTTCCAGTTACAACGAGTGTCACGTGGTCTCATCAGCCGTGAGAGGGTTCACTATTTCTTCTAAAGCAACAGGTACTACGTTCATTTTTTTGTGCAGTTTGTAGTAATTTGTGCATTTACTTTCCCATCATGATGTGTAGAACATTTAGTTAGCATATTTGGTTGAGATTTCGAAAAAATATACAGGGTGATGCAAAATTCATCTTTGTAGTACAGAAAGTATAAATTGGTTTTCAAAATGTGAAGAAAGTGCATATATTAACGAATGCCCTGTATGTACTTCTGAATGGCACAGTAACATATTCCTCTTTTATCATTCGTTAAGCACAGTATGGTGTGTCAAAGCCACATATAATGGAATCGAATCTGTTTTATTTTGAAAAAAACTAAAAAACAGAACAAAACTTATAAAAGAAATTTTAGCGTTTCTTCAAGGGCAAAGGACCCTTATCGCAACAGGACAAAGTGGAGGGGTTTCCTCTTCAATTTTAGCTTTATTTCGTCAAAATATGTAAATAAGTTTGGAAGATATGGCGAATAGTATGTAGTATATAGTAACAATGATTAATAATATAATATATATGTAGAATGACATATGCTATATTGTTGAATAGTTGCCTAACAACATATATATACCAAATAGGAAAGTTTTTTAAAAATTGAAGAAATTAGTGGTTGAAGCCATACATTTTCCAGTTACAACGAGTGTCACGTGGTCTCATCAGCCGTGAGAGGGTTCACTATTTCTTCTAAAGCAACAGGTAGTACGTTCATTTTTTAGTGCAGTTTGTAGTAATTTGTGCATTAGTTTCCCATCATGATGTGTAGAAAATTTAGTTAGCATATTTGGTTGAGATTTGTAAAAAGTATACAGGGTGATGCAAAATTCAGCTTTGTAGTACAGAAAGTATAAATTGGTTTTCAAAATGTGAAGAAAGTGCATATATTAACGAATGCCCTGTATGTACTTCTGAATGGCACAGTAACATATTCCTCTTTTATCATTCGTTAACCACAGTATGGTGTGTCAAACCACATATAATGGAATCGAATCTGTTTTATTTTGAAAAAACTAAAAAACAGAAACAAACGTTATAAGAGAAATTTGAACGTTTCTTCAAGGGCAAAGGACACTTATCGCAACAGGACAAAATGGAGGGGTTTCCTCTTCAATCTTACCTTTCTTTCGTCAAAATATGTAAATAACTTTGGGAGATATGGCGAATAGTATGTAGTATATAGTAACAATGGATAACAATATAATATATATGTAGAATGACATATGCTATATTGTTGAATAGTTGCCTGACAACATATATACCAAATAGGAGAGTTTTTTTAAAAAAATTGAAGAAATTAGTGGTTGAAGCCATATATTTTCCAGTTACAACGAGTGTCACGTGGTCTCATCAGCCGTGAGAGGGTTAACTATTTCTTCTAAAGAAACAGGTACTACGTTCATTTTTTAGAGCAATTTGTAGTAATTTGTGCATTTATTTTCCCATGATGATGTGTAGAACATTTAGTTAGCATATTTGGTTGAGATTTGGAAAAAATATACAGGGTGATGCAAAATTCAGCTTTGTAGTACAGAAAGTATAAATTGGTTTTCAAAATGTGAAGAAAGTGCATATATTAACGAATGCCCTGTATGTACTTCTGAATGGCACAGTAACATATTCCTCTTTTATCATTCGTTAAGCACAGTATGGTGTGTCAAAGCCACATATAATGGAATCGAATCTGTTTTATTTTGAAAAAACTAAAAAAGAGAAACAATCGTTATAAGAGGAATTTTAATGTTTTTTCATGGGCAAAGGACCCTTATCGCAAAAGGACAAAGTGGAGGGGTTTCCTCTTCAATTTTAGCTTTATTTCGTCAAAATATGTAAATAAGTTTGGGAGATATGGCGAATAGTATGTAGTATATAGTAACAATGATTAACAATATAATATATATGTAGAATGACATATGCTATATTGTTGAATAGTTGCCTAACAACACATATACCAAATAGGAGAGTTTTTTTAAAAAAATTGAAGAAATTAGTGGTTGAAGCCATATATTTTCCAGTTACAACGAGTGTCACGTGGTCTCATCAGCCGTGAGAGGGTTAACTATTTCTTCTAAAGAAACAGGTACTACGTTCATTTTTTAGAGCAATTTGTAGTAATTTGTGCATTTATTTTCCCATGATGATGTGTAGAACATTTAGTTAGCATATTTGGTTGAGATTTCGAAAAAATATACAGGATGATGCAAAATTCATCTTTGAGTACAGAAAGTATAAATTGGTTTTCAAAATGTGAAGAAAGTGCATATATTAACGAATGCCCTGTATGTACTTCTGAATGGCACAGTAACATATTCCTCTTTTATCATTCGTTAACCACAGTATGGTGTGTCAAAGCCACATATAATGGAATCGAATCTGTTTTATTTTGAAAAAACTAAAAAAGAGAAACAAACGTTATAAGAGAAATTTTAACGTTTCTTCAAGAGCAAAGGACCCTTGTCGCAACAGGACAAAGTGGAGGGGTTTCCTCTTCAATTTTAGCTTTATTTCGTCAAAATATGAAAATAAGTTTGGAAGATATGGCGAATAGTATGTAGTATATAGTAACAATGATTAATAACATAATATATATGTAGAATGACATATGCTATATTGTTGAATAGTTGCCTAACAACATATATATACCAAATAGGAAAGTTTTTTAAAAATTGAAGAAATTAGTGGTTGGAGCCATACATTTTCCAGTTACAACGAGTGTCACGTGGTCTCATCAGCCGTGAGAGGGTTAACAATTTCTTCTAAAGAAACAGGCACTACGTTCATTTTTTAGAGCAATTTGTAGTAATTTGTGCATTTATTTTCCCATGATGATGTGTAGAACATTTAGTTAGCATATTTGGTTGAGATTTGGAAAAAATATACAGGGTGATGCAAAATTCAGCTTTGTAGTACAGAAAGTATAAATTGGTTTTCAAAATGTGAAGAAAGTGCATATATTAACGAATGCCCTGTATGTACTTCTGAATGGCACAGTAACATATTCCTCTTTTATCATTCGTTAAGCACAGTATGGTGTGTCAAAGCCACATATAATGGAATCGAATCTGTTTTATTTTGAAAAAACTAAAAAAGAGAAACAATCGTTATAAGAGGAATTTTAATGTTTCTTCATGGGCAAAGGTTCTTATCGCAAAAGGACAAAGTGGAGGGGTTTCCTCTTCAATTTTAGCTTTATTTCGTCAAAATATGTAAATAAGTTTGGGAGATATGGCGAATAGTATGTAGTATATAGTAACAATGATTAACAATATAATATATATGTAGAATGACATATGCTATATTGTTGAATAGTTGCCTAACAACATATATATACCAAATAGGAAAGTTTTTAAAAAATTGAAGAAATTAGTGGTTGAAGCCATACATTTTCCAGTTACAGCGAGTGTCACGTGGTCTCATCTGCCGTGAGAGGGTTAACTGTTTCTTCTAAAGCAACAGGTACTACGTTCATTTTTTAGTGCAGTTTGTAGTAATTTGTGCATTAGTTTCCCATGATGATGTGTAGAACATTTAGTTAGCATATTTGGTTGAGATTTGTAAAAAATATACAGGGTGATGCAAAATTCAGCTTTGTAGTAAAGAAAGTTTAACTTGGTTTTCAAAATGTGAAGAAATTGCATATATTAACCAATGCCCTGTATGTACTTCTGAATGGCACAGTAACATATTCCTCTTTTATCATTCGTTAACCATAGTATGGTGTGTCAAAGCCACATATAATGGAATCGAATCTGTTTTATTTTGAAAAAAACTAAAAAAGAGAAACAAACGTTATAAGAAGAATTTTAATGTTTCTTCAAGGACAAAGGACCTGTAACACAACCGTACAAAATGGATGGGTTTGCCCTTCAATTTGAGCTTTATTTCGTCAAAATATGTAAATAATTTTGGGAGATATGGCGAATAGTATGTAGTATATAGTAACAATGGATAAGAATATAATATATATGTAGAATGACATATGCTATATTGTTGAATAGTTGCCTAACAACATATATGTACCAAATAGGAGAGTTTTTTTAAAAAATTGAAGAAATTAGTGGTTGAAGCCATACATTTTCCAGTTACAACGAGTGTCACGTGGTCTCATCAGCCGTGAGAGGGTTAACTATTTCTTCTAAAGCAACAGGTACTACGTTCATTTTTTGTGCAGTTTGTAGTAATTTGTGCATTTACTTTCCCATCATGATGTGCAAACATTTAGTTAGCATATTTGGTTGAGATTTCGAAAAAATATACAGGGTGATGCAAAATTCATCTTTGTAGTACAGAAAGTATAAATTGGTTTTCAAAATGTGAAGAAAGTGCATATATTAACGAATGCCCTGTATGTACTTCTGAATGGCACAGTAACATATTCCTCTTTTATCATTCGTTAACCACAGTATGGTGTGTCAAAGCCACATATAATGGAATCGAATCTGTTTTATTTTGAAAAAACTAAAAAACAGAAACAAAACTTATAAAAGAAATTTTAGCGTTTCTTCAAGGTCAAAGGACCCTTATCGCAACAGGACAAAGTGGAGGGGTTTCCTCTTCAATTTTAGCTTTATTTCGTCAAAATATGTAAATAAGTTATTTGTGGGGGAAGAGTATGGCGAATAGTATGTAGTATATAGTAACAATGATTAATAATATAATATATATGTAGAATGACATATGCTATATTGTTGAATAGTTGCCTAACAACATATATATACCAAATAGGAAAGTTTTTTTAAAAATTGAAGAAATTAGTGGTTGAAGCCATACATTTTCCAGTTACAACGAGTGTCACGTGGTCTCATCAGCCGTGAGAGGGTTAACTATTTCTTCTAAAGCAACAGGTACTACGTTCATTTTTTAGTGCAGTTTGTAGTAATTTGTGCATTAGTTTCCCATCATGATGTGTAGAAAATTTAGTTAGCATATTTGGTTGAGATTTGTAAAAAATATACAGGGTGATGCAAAATTCAGCTTTGTAGTACAGAAAGTATAAATTGGTTTTCAAAATGTGAAGAAAGTGCATATATTAACGAATGCCCTGTATGTACTTCTGAATGGCACAGTAACATATTCCTCTTTTATCATTCGTTAACCACAGTATGGTGTGTCAAACCACATATAATGGAATCGAATCTGTTTTATTTTGAAAAAACTAAAAAACAGAAACAAACGTTATAAGAGAAATTTGAACGTTTCTTCAAGGGCAAAGGACACTTATCGCAACAGGACAAAATGGAGGGGTTTCCTCTTCAATTTTACCTTTCTTTCGTCAAAATATGTAAATAACTTTGGGAGATATGGCGAATAGTATGTAGTATATAGTAACAATTTATAAGAATATAATATATATGTAGAATGACATATGCTTTATTGTTGAATAGTTGCCTAACAACATATATGTATCAAATAGGAGAGTTTTTAAAAAAAATTGAAGAAATTAGTGGTTGAAGCCATACATTTTCCAGTTACAACGAGTGTCACGTGGTCTCATCAGCCGTGAGAGGGTTAACTATTTCTTCTAAAGCAACAGGCACTACGTTCATTTTTTTGTGCAGTTTGTAGTAATTTGTGCATTCATTTTCCCATCATGTTGTGTAGAACATTTAGTTAGCATATTTGGTTGAGATTTCGAAAAAATATACAAGATAATGCAAAATTCATCTTTGAGTACAGAAAGTATAAATTGGTTTTCAAAATGTGAAGAAAGTGCATATATTAACGAATGCCCTGTATGTACTTCTGAATGGCACAGTAACATATTCCTCTTTTATCATTCGTTAACCACAGTATGGTGTGTCAAAGCCACATATAATGGAATCGAATCTGTTTTATTTTGAAAAAACTAAAAAACAGAAACAAAGGTTATAAGAGAAATTTGAACGTTTCTTCAAGGGCAAAGGACCCTTGTCGCAACAGGACAAAGTGGAGGGGTTTCCTCTTCAATTTTAGCTTTATTTCGTCAAAATATGAAAATAAGTTTGGAAGATATGGCGAATAGTATGTAGTATATAGTAACAATGATTAATAACATAATATATATGTAGAATGACATATGCTATATTGTTGAATAGTTGCCTAACAACATATATATACCAAATAGGAAAGTTTTTTAAAAATTGAAGAAATTAGTGGTTGGAGCCATACATTTTCCAGTTACAACGAGTGTCACGTGGTCTCATCAGCCGTGAGAGGGTTAACAATTTCTTCTAAAGAAACAGGCACTACGTTCATTTTTTAGAGCAATTTGTAGTAATTTGTGCATTTATTTTCCCATGATGATGTGTAGAACATTTAGTTAGCATATTTGGTTGAGATTTGGAAAAAATATACAGGGTGATGCAAAATTCAGCTTTGTAGTACAGAAAGTATAAATTGGTTTTCAAAATGTGAAGAAAGTGCATATATTAACGAATGCCCTGTATGTACTTCTGAATGGCACAGTAACATATTCCTCTTTTATCATTCGTTAAGCACAGTATGGTGTGTCAAAGCCACATATAATGGAATCGAATCTGTTTTATTTTGAAAAAACTAAAAAAGAGAAACAATCGTTATAAGAGGAATTTTAATGTTTCTTCATGGGCAAAGGACCCTTATCGCAAAAGGACAAAGTGGAGGGGTTTCCTCTTCAATTTTAGCTTTATTTCGTCAAAATATGTAAATAAGTTTGGGAGATATGGCGAATAGTATGTAGTATATAGTAACAATGATTAACAATATAATATATATGTAGAATGACATATGCTATATTGTTGAATAGTTGCCTAACAACATATATACCAAATAGGAGAGTTTTTTTAAAAAAATTGAAGAAATTAGTGGTTGAAGCCATATATTTTCCAGTTACAACGAGTGTCACGTGGTCTCATCAGCCGTGAGAGGGTTAACTATTTCTTCTAAAGAAACAGGTACTACGTTCACTTTTTAGAGCAATTTGTAGTAATTTGTGCATTTATTTTCCCATGATGATGTGTAGAACATTTAGTTAGCATATTTGGTTGAGATTTCGAAAAAATATACAGGATGATGCAAAATTCATCTTTGAGTACAGAAAGTATAAATTGGTTTTCAAAATGTGAAGAAAGTGCATATATTAACGAATGCCCTGTATGTACTTCTGAATGGCACAGTAACATATTCCTCTTTTATCATTCGTTAACCACAGTATGGTGTGTCAAAGCCACATATAATGGAATCGAATCTGTTTTATTTTGAAAAAACTAAAAAAGAGAAACAAACGTTATAAGAGAAATTTTAACGTTTCTTCAAGGGCAAAGGACCCTTGTCGCAACAGGACAAAGTGGAGGGGTTTCCTCTTCAATTTTAGCTTTATTTCGTCAAAATATGAAAATAAGTTTGGAAGATATGGCGAATAGTATGTAGTATATAGTAACAATGATTAATAACATAATATATATGTAGAATGACATATGCTATATTGTTGAATAGTTGCCTAACAACATATATATACCAAATAGGAAAGTTTTTTAAAAATTGAAGAAATTAGTGGTTGGAGCCATACATTTTCCAGTTACAACGAGTGTCACGTGGTCTCATCAGCCGTGAGAGGGTTAACAATTTCTTCTAAAGAAACAGGCACTACGTTCATTTTTTAGAGCAATTTGTAGTAATTTGTGCATTTATTTTCCCATGATGATGTGTAGAACATTTAGTTAGCATATTTGGTTGAGATTTGGAAAAAATATACAGGGTGATGCAAAATTCAGCTTTGTAGTACAGAAAGTATAAATTGGTTTTCAAAATGTGAAGAAAGTGCATATATTAACGAATGCCCTGTATGTACTTCTGAATGGCACAGTAACATATTCCTCTTTTATCATTCGTTAAGCACAGTATGGTGTGTCAAAGCCACATATAATGGAATCGAATCTGTTTTATTTTGAAAAAACTAAAAAAGAGAAACAATCGTTATAAGAGGAATTTTAATGTTTCTTCATGGGCAAAGGTTCTTATCGCAAAAGGACAAAGTGGAGGGGTTTCCTCTTCAATTTTAGCTTTATTTCGTCAAAATATGTAAATAAGTTTGGGAGATATGGCGAATAGTATGTAGTATATAGTAACAATGATTAACAATATAATATATATGTAGAATGACATATGCTATATTGTTGAATAGTTGCCTAACAACATATATATACCAAATAGGAAAGTTTTTAAAAAAATTGAAGAAATTAGTGGTTGAAGCCATACATTTTCCAGTTACAACGAGTGTCACGTGGTCTCATCAGCCGTGAGAGGGTTAACAATTTCTTCTAAAGAAACAGGCACTACGTTCATTTTTTAGATCAATTTGTAGTAATTTGTGCATTTATTTTCCCATGATGATGTGTAGAACATTTAGTTAGCATATTTGGTTGAGATTTGTAAAAAATATACAGGGTGATGCAAAATTCAGCTTTGTAGTACAGAAAGTATAAATTGGTTTTCGAAATGTGAAGAAAGTGCATATATTAACGAATGCCCTGTATGTACTTCTGAATGGCACAGTAACATATTCCTCTTTTATCATTCGTTAACCACAGTATGGTGTGTCAAAGCCACATATAATGGAATCGAATCTGTTTTATTTTGAAAAAACTAAAAAACAGAAACAAACGTTATAAGAGAAATTTGAACGTTTCTTCAAGGGCAAAGGACACTTATCGCAACAGGACAAAGTGGAGGGGTTTCCTCTTCAATTTTACCTTTCTTTCGTCAAAATATGTAAATAACTTTGGGAGATATGGCGAATAGTATGTAGTATATAGTAACAATGGATAAGAATATAATATATATGTAGAATGACATATGCTATATTGTTGAATAGTTGCCTAACAACATATATGTACCAAATAGGAGAGTTTTTTTAAAAAATTGAAGAAATTAGTGGTTGAAGCCATACATTTTCCAGTTACAACGAGTGTCACGTGGTCTCATCAGCCGTGAGAGGGTTAACTATTTCTTCAAAAGCAACAGGTACTACGTTCATTTTTTTGTGCAGTTTGTAGTAATTTGTGCATTTACTTTCCCATCATGATGTGTAGAACATTTAGTTAGCATATTTGGTTGAGATTTCGAAAAAATATACAGGGTGATGCAAAATTCATCTTTGTAGTACAGAAAGTATAAATTGGTTTTCAAAATGTGAAGAAAGTGCATATATTAACGAATGCCCTGTATGTACTTCTGAATGGCACAGTAACATATTCCTCTTTTATCATTCGTTAACCACAGTATGGTGTGTCAAAGCCACATATAATGGAATCGAATCTGTTTTATTTTGAAAAAATTAAAAAACGGAAACAAAATTTATAAAAGAAATTTTAGCGTTTCTTCAAGGGCAAAGGACCCTTATCGCAACAGGACAAAGTGGAGGGGTTTCCTCTTCAATTTTAGCTTTATTTCGTCAAAATATGTAAATAAGTTTGGAAGATATGGCGAATAGTATGTAGTATATAGTAACAATGATTAATAATATAATATATATGTAGAATGACATATGCTATATTGTTGAATAGTTGCCTAACAACATACATATACCAAATAGGAAAGTTTTTTAAAAATTGAAGAAATTAGTGGTTGAAGCCATACATTTTCCAGTTACAACGAGTGTCACGTGGTCTCATCAGCCGTGAGAGGGTTAACTATTTCTTCTAAAGCAACAGGTACTACGTTCATTTTTTAGTGCAGTTTGTAGTAATTTGTGCATTAGTTTCCCATCATGATGTGTAGAAAATTTAGTTAGCATATTTGGTTGAGATTTGTAAAAAATATACAGGGTGATGCAAAATTCAGCTTTGTAGTACAGAAAGTATAAATTGGTTTTCAAAATGTGAAGAAAGTGCATATATTAACGAATGCCCTGTATGTACTTCTGAATGGCACAGTAACATATTCCTCTTTTATCATTCGTTAACCACAGTATGGTGTGTCAAACCACATATAATGGAATCGAATCTGTTTTATTTTGAAAAAACTAAAAAACAGAAACAAACGTTATAAGAGAAATTTGAACGTTTCTTCAAGGGCAAAGGACACTTATCGCAACAGGACAAAATGGAGGGGTTTCCTCTTCAATTTTACCTTTCTTTCGTCAAAATATGTAAATAACTTTGGGAGATATGGCGAATAGTATGTAGTATATAGTAACAATTTATAAGAATATAATATATATGTAGAATGACATATGCTATATTGTTGAATAGTTGCCTAACAACATATATGTATCAAATAGGAGAGTTTTTAAAAAAAATTGAAGAAATTAGTGGTTGAAGCCATACATTTTTAAGTTACAACGAGTGTCACGTGGTCTCATCAGCCGTGAGAGGGTTCACTATTTCTTCTAAAGCAACAGGCACTACGTTCATTTTTTTGTGCAGTTTGTAGTAATTTGTGCATTTATTTTCCCATCATGATGTGTAGAACATTTAGTAAGCATATTTGGTTGAGATTTCGAAAAAATATACAGGGTGATGCAAAATTCAGTTTTGTAGTACAGAAAGTATAAATTGGTTTTCAAAATGTGAAGAAAGTGCATATATTAACGAATGCCCTGTATGTACTTCTGAATGGCACAGTAACATATTCCTCTTTTATCATTCGTTAACCACAGAATGGTGTGTCAAAGCCACATATAATGGAATCGAATCTGTTTTATTTTGAAAAAACTAAAAAACAGAAACAAACGTTATAAGAGAAATTTGAACGTTTCTTCAAGGGCAAAGGACACTTATCGCAACAGGACAAAGTGGAGGGGTTTCCTCTTCAATTTTACCTTTCTTTCGTCAAAATATGTAAATAACTTTGGGAGATATGGCGAATAGTATGTAGTATATAGTAACAATGGATAAGAATATAATATATATGTAGAATGACATATGCTATATTGTTGAATAGTTGCCTAACAACATATATGTACCAAATAGGAGAGTTTTTTTAAAAAATTGAAGAAATTAGTGGTTGAAGCCATACATTTTCCAGTTACAACGAGTGTCACGTGGTCTCATCAGCCGTGAGAGGGTTAACTATTTCTTCAAAAGCAACAGGTACTACGTTCATTTTTTTGTGCAGTTTGTAGTAATTTGTGCATTTACTTTCCCATCATGATGTGTAGAACATTTAGTTAGCATATTTGGTTGAGATTTCGAAAAAATATACAGGGTGATGCAAAATTCATCTTTGTAGTACAGAAAGTATAAATTGGTTTTCAAAATGTGAAGAAAGTGCATATATTAACGAATGCCCTGTATGTACTTCTGAATGGCACAGTAACATATTCCTCTTTTATCATTCGTTAACCACAGTATGGTGTGTCAAAGCCACATATAATGGAATCGAATCTGTTTTATTTTGAAAAAACTAAAAAACAGAAACAAAATTTATAAAAGAAATTTTAGCGTTTCTTCAAGGGCAAAGGACCCTTATCGCAACAGGACAAAGTGGAGGGGTTTCCTCTTCAATTTTAGCTTTATTTCGTCAAAATATGTAAATAAGTTTGGAAGATATGGCGAATAGTATGTAGTATATAGTAACAATGATTAATAATATAATATATATGTAGAATGACATATGCTATATTGTTGAATAGTTGCCTAACAACATATATATACCAAATAGGAAAGTTTTTTAAAAATTGAAGAAATTAGTGGTTGAAGCCATACATTTTCCAGTTACAACGAGTGTCACGTGGTCTCATCAGCCGTGAGAGGGTTAAATATTTCTTCTAAAGCAACAGGTACTACGTTCATTTTTTAGTGCAGTTTGTAGTAATTTGTGCATTAGTTTCCCATCATGATGTGTAGAAAATTTAGTTAGCATATTTGGTTGAGATTTGTAAAAAATATACAGGGTGATGCAAAATTCAGCTTTGTAGTACAGAAAGTATAAATTGGTTTTCAAAATGTGAAGAAAGTGCATATATTAACGAATGCCCTGTATGTACTTCTGAATGGCACAGTAACATATTCCTCTTTTATCATTCGTTAACCACAGTATGGTGTGTCAAACCACATATAATGGAATCGAATCTGTTTGATTTTGAAAAAACTAAAAAACAGAAACAAACCTTATAAAAGAAATTTTAACGTTTGTTCAAGGGCAAAGGACCCTTATCGCAACAGGACAAAGTGGAGGGGTTTCCTCTCCAATTTTAGCTTTATTTCGTCAAAATATGTAAATAACTTTGGGAGATATGGCGAATAGCATGTAGTATATAGTAACAATGATTAATAACATAATATATATGTAGAATGACATATGCTATATTGTTGAATAGTTGCCTAACAACATATATATACCAAATAGGAAAGTTTTTTTAAAAATTGAAGAAATTAGTGGTTGAAGCCATACATTTTCCAGTTACAACGAGTGTCACGTGGTCTCATCAGCCGTGAGAGGGTTCACTATTTCTTCTAAAGCAACAGGTACTACGTTCATTTTTTAGTGCAGTTTGTAGTAATTTGTGCATTAGTTTCCCATGATGATGTGTAGAAAATTTAGTTAGCATATTTGGTTGAGATTTGTAAAAAATATACAGGGTGATGCAAAATTCAGCTTTGTAGTACAGAAAGTTTAACTTGGTTTTCAAAATGTGAAGAAATTGCATATATTAACGAATGCCCTGTATGTACTTCTGAATGGCACAGTAACATATTCCTCTTTTATCATTCGTTAACCACAGTATGGTGTGTCAAAGCCACATATAATGGAATCGAATCTGTTTTATTTTGAAAAAACTAAAAAACAGAAACAAACGTTATAAGAGAAATTTGAACGTTTCTTCAAGGGTAAAGGACACTTATCGCAACAGGACAAAATGGAGGGGTTTCCTCTTCAATTTTACCTTTCTTTCGTCAAAATATGTAAATAACTTTGGGAGATATGGCGAATAGTATGTAGTATATAGTAACAATGGATAACAATATAATATATATGTAGAATGACATATGCTATATTGTTGAATAGTTGCCTAACAACATATATACCAAATAGGAGAGTTTTTTTAAAAAAATTGAAGAAATTAGTGGTTGAAGCCATATATTTTCCAGTTACAACGAGTGTCACGTGGTCTCATCAGCCGTGAGAGGGTTAACTATTTCTTCTAAAGAAACAGGTACTACGTTCATTTTTTAGAGCAATTTGTAGTAATTTGTGCATTTATTTTCCCATGATGATGTGTAGAACATTTAGTTAGCATATTTGGTTGAGATTTGGAAAAAATATACAGGGTGATGCAAAATTCAGCTTTGTAGTACAGAAAGTGTAAATTGGTTTTCAAAATGTGAAGAAAGTGCATATATTAACGAATGCCCTGTATGTACTTCTGAATGGCACAGTAACATATTCCTCTTTTATCATTCGTTAAGCACAGTATGGTGTGTCAAAGCCACATATAATGGAATCGAATCTGTTTTATTTTGAAAAAACTAAAAAACAGAAACAAACGTTATAAAAGGAATTTTAATGTTTCTTCAAGGGCAAAGGACCATTATCGCAACAGGACAAAATGGAGTGGCTTCCTCTTCAATTTTACCTTTCTTTCGTCTAAATATGTAAATAAGTTTGGGAGATATGGCGAATAGTATGTAGTATATAGTAACAATGGATAACAATATAATATATATGTAGAATGACATATGCTATATTGTTGAATAGTTGCCTAACAATATATATATACCAAATAGGAAAGTTTTTAAAAAAATTGAAGAAATTAGTGGTTGAAGCCATACATTTTCCAGTTACAACGAGTGTCACGTGGTCTCATAAGCCGTGAGAGGGTTAACTATTTCTTCTAAAGCAACAGGTACTACGTTCATTTTTTAGTGCAGTTTGTAGTAATTTGTGCATTAGTTTCCCATGATGATGTGTAGAACATTTAGTTAGCATATTTGGTTGAGATTTGTAAAAAATATACAGGGTGATGCAAAATTCAGCTTCGTAGTACAGAAAGTTTAACTTGGTTTTCAAAATGTGAAGAAATTGCATATATTAACGAATGCCCTGTATGTACTTCTGAATGGCACAGTAACATATTCCTCTTTTATCATTCGTTAACCATAGTATGGTGTGTCAAAGCCACATATAATGGAATCGAATCTGTTTTATTTTGAAAAAACTAAAAAAGAGAAACAAACTTTATAAGAGAAATTTTAATGTTTCTTCAAGGGCAAAGGACCCTTATCGCAACAGGACAAAATGGAGGGGTTTCCTCTTCAATTTTACCTTTCTTTCGTCAAAATATGTAAATAACTTTGGAAGATATGGCGAATAGTATGTAGTATATAGTAACAATGATTAACAATATAATATATATGTAGAATGACATATGCTATATTGTTGAATAGTTGCCTAACAACATATATATACCAAATAGGAAAGTTTTTAAAAAAATTGAAGAAATTAGTGGTTGAAGACATACATTTTCCAGTTACAGCGAGTGTCACGTGGTCTCATCAGCCGTGAGAGGGTTAACTATTTCTTCTAAAGCAACAGGTACTACGTTCATTTTTTAGTGCAGTTTGTAGTAATTTGTGCATTGATTTTCCCACGATGATGTGTAGAACATTTAGTTAGCATATTTGGTTGAGATTTGGGAAAAATATACAGCGTGATGCAAAATTCAACTTTGTAGTACAGTAAGTATAAATTGGTTTTCAAAATGTGAAGAAAGTGCATATATTAACGAATGCCCTGTATGTACTTCTGAATGGCACAGTAACATATTCCTCTTTTATCATTCGTTAACCATAGTATGGTGTGTCAAAGCCACATATAATGGATTCGAATCTGTTTTATTTTGAAAAAAACTAAAAAAGAGAAACAAACGTTATAAGAGGAATTTTAATGTTTCTTCAAGGACAAAGGACCTGTAACACAACCGTACAAAATGGATGGGTTTGCCCTTCAATTTGAGCTTTATTTCGTCAAAATATGTAAATAACTTTGGGAGATATGGCGAATAGTATGTAGTATATAGTAACAATGGATAAGAATATAATATATATGTAGAATGACATATGCTATATTGTTGAATAGTTGCCTAACAACATATATGTACCAAATAGGAGAGTTTTTAAAAAAAATTGAAGAAATTAGTGGTTGAAGCCATACATTTTCCAGTTACAACGAGTGTCACGTGGTCTCATCAGCCGTGAGAGGGTTCACTATTTCTTCTAAAGCAACAGGTACTACGTTCATTTTTTTGTGCAGTTTGTAGTAATTTGTGCATTCATTTTCCCATCATGATGTGTAGAACATTTAGTTAGCATATTTGGTTGAGATTTCGAAAAAATATACAGGATGATGCAAAATTCATCTTTGAGTACAGAATGTATAAATTGGTTTTCAAAATGTGAAGAAAGTACATATATTAACGAATGCCCTGTATGTACTTCTGAATGGCACAGTAACATATTCCTCTTTTATCATTCGTTAACCACAGTATGGTGTGTCAAAGCCACATATAATGGAATCGAATCTGTTTTATTTTGAAAAAACTAAAAAACAGAAACAAACGTTATAAGAGAAATTTTAACGTTTCTTCAAGGGCAAAGGACCCTTATCGCAACAGGACAAAGTGGAGGGGTTTCCTCTTCAATTTTAGCTTTATTTCGTCAAAATATGAAAATAAGTTTGCAAGATATGGCGAATAGTATGTAGTATATAGTAACAATGATTAATAACATAATATATATGTAGAATGACATATGCTATATTGTTGAATAGTTGCCTAACAACATATATATACCAAATAGGAAAGTTTTTAAAAAAATTGAAGAAATTAGTGGTTGAAGCCATACATTTTCCAGTTACAGCGAGTGTCACGTGGTCTCATCTGCCGTGAGAGGGTTAACTGTTTCTTCTAAAGCAACAGGTACTACGTTCATTTTTTAGTGCAGTTTGTAGTAATTTGTGCATTAGTTTCCCATGATGATGTGTAGAACATTTAGTTAGCATATTTGGTTGAGATTTGTAAAAAATATACAGGGTGATGCAAAATTCAGCTTTGTAGTAAAGAAAGTTTAACTTGGTTTTCAAAATGTGAAGAAATTGCATATATTAACGAATGCCCTGTATGTACTTCTGAATGGCACAGTAACATATTCCTCTTTTATCATTCGTTAACCATAGTATGGTGTGTCAAAGCCACATATAATGGAATCGAATCTGTTTTATTTTGAAAAAAACTAAAAAAGAGAAACAAACGTTATAAGAGGAATTTTAATGTTTCTTCAAGGACAAAGGACCTGTAACACAACCGTACAAAATGGATGGGTTTGCCCTTCAATTTGAGCTTTATTTCGTCAAAATATGTAAATAACTTTGGGAGATATGGCGAATAGTACGTAGTATATAGTAACAATGGATAAGAATATAATATATATGTAGAATGACATATGCTATATTGTTGAATAGTTGCCTAACAACATATATGTACCAAATTGGAGAGTTTTTTAAAAAAAATTGAAGCAATTAGTGGTTGAAGCCATACATTTTCCAGTTACAACGAGTGTCACGTGGTCTCATCAGCCGTGAGAGGGTTCACTATTTCTTCTAAAGCAACAGGTACTACGTTCATTTTTTTGTGCAGTTTGTAGTAATTTGTGCATTCATTTTCCCATCATGATGTGTAGAACATTTAGTTAGCATATTTGGTTGAGATTTCGAAAAAATATACAGGGTGATGCAAAATTCAGCTTTGTAGTACAGAAAGTATAAATTGGTTTTCAAAATGTGAAGAAAGTGCATATATTAACGAATGCCCTGTATGTACTTCTGAATGGCACAGTAACATATTCCTCTTTTATCATTCGTTAACCACAGTATGGTGTGTCAAAGCCACATATAATGGAATCGAATCTGTTTTATTTTGAAAAAACTAAAAAAGAGAAACAAACGTTATAAGAGAAATTTTAACGTTTCTTCAAGGGCAAAGGACCCTTATCGCAACAGGACAAAGTGGAGGGGTTTCCTCTTCAATTTTAGCTTTATTTCGTCAAAATATGTAAATAACTTTGGGAGATATGGCGAATAGTATGTAGTATATAGTAACAATGATTAATAACATAATATATATGTAGAATGACATATGCTATATTGTTGAATAGTTGCCTAAAACATATATATACCAAATAGGAAAGTTTTTTAAAAATTGAAGAAATTAGTGGTTGGAGCCATACATTTTCCAGTTACAACGAGTGTCACGTGGTCTCATCAGCCGTGAGAGGGTTAACAATTTCTTCTAAAGAAACAGGCACTACGTTCATTTTTTAGATCAATTTGTAGTAATTTGTGCATTTATTTTCCCATGATGATGTGTAGAACATTTAGTTAGCATATTTGGTTGAGATTTGTAAAAAATATACAGGGTGATGCAAAATTCAGCTTTGTAGTACAGAAAGTATAAATTGGTTTTCGAAATGTGAAGAAAGTGCATATATTAACGAATGCCCTGTATGTACTTCTGAATGGCACAGTAACATATTCCTCTTTTATCATTCGTTAACCACAGTATGGTGTGTCAAAGCCACATATAATGGAATCGAATCTGTTTTATTTTGAAAAAACTAAAAAACAGAAACAAACGTTATAAGAGAAATTTGAACGTTTCTTCAAGGGCAAAGGACACTTATCGCAACAGGACAAAGTGGAGGGGTTTCCTCTTCAATTTTACCTTTCTTTCGTCAAAATATGTAAATAACTTTGGGAGATATGGCGAATAGTATGTAGTATATAGTAACAATGGATAAGAATATAATATATATGTAGAATGACATATGCTATATTGTTGAATAGTTGCCTAACAACATATATGTACCAAATAGGAGAGTTTTTTTAAAAAATTGAAGAAATTAGTGGTTGAAGCCATACATTTTCCAGTTACAACGAGTGTCACGTGGTCTCATCAGCCGTGAGAGGGTTCACTATTTCTTCTAAAGCAACAGGTACTACGTTCATTTTTTAGTGCAGTTTGTAGTAATTTGTGCATTAGTTTCCCATGATGATGTGTAGAAAATTTAGTTAGCATATTTGGTTGAGATTTGTAAAAAATATACAGGGTGATGCAAAATTCAGCTTTGTAGTACAGAAAGTTTAACTTGGTTTTCAAAATGTGAAGAAATTGCTTATATTAACGAATGCCCTGTATGTACTTCTGAATGGCACAGTAACATATTCCTCTTTTATCATTCGTTAACCACAGTATGGTGTGTCAAAGCCACATATAATGGAATCGAATCTGTTTTATTTTGAAAAAACTAAAAAACAGAAACAAACGTTATAAGAGAAATTTGAACGTTTCTTCAAGGGTAAAGGACACTTATCGCAACAGGACAAAATGGAGGGGTTTCTTCTTCAATTTTACCTTTCTTTCGTCAAAATATGTAAATAACTTTGGGAGATATGGCGAATAGTATGTAGTATATAGTTACAATGATTAATAACATAATATATATGTAGAATGACATATGCTATATTGTTGAATAGTTGCCTAAAACATATATATACCAAATAGGAAAGTTTTTTAAAAATTGAAGAAATTAGTGGTTGGAGCCATACATTTTCCAGTTACAACGAGTGTCACGTGGTTCATCAGCCGTGAGAGGGTTAACAATTTCTTCTAAAGAAACAGGCACTACGTTCATTTTTTAGATCAATTTGTAGTAATTTGTGCATTTATTTTCCCATGATGATGTGTAGAACATTTAGTTAACATATTTGGTTGAGATTTGTAAAAAATATACAGGGTGATGCAAAATTCAGCTTTGTAGTACAGAAAGTATAAATTGGTTTTCGAAATGTGAAGAAAGTGCATATATTAACGAATGCCCTGTATGTACTTCTGAATGGCACAGTAACATATTCCTCTTTTATCATTCGTTAACCACAGTATGGTGTGTCAAAGCCACATATAATGGAATCGAATCTGTTTTATTTTGAAAAAACTAAAAAACAGAAACAAACGTTATAAGAGAAATTTGAACGTTTCTTCAAGGGCAAAGGACACTTATCGCAACAGGACAAAGTGGAGGGGTTTCCTCTTCAATTTTACCTTTCTTTCGTCAAAATATGTAAATAACTTTGGGAGATATGGCGAATAGTATGTAGTATATAGTAACAATGGATAAGAATATAATATATATGTAGAATGACATATGCTATATTGTTGAATAGTTGCCTAACAACATATATGTATCAAATAGGAGAGTTTTTAAAAAAAATTGAAGAAATTAGTGGTTGAAGCCATACATTTTCCAGTTACAACGAGTGTCACGTGGTCTCATCAGCCGTGAGAGGGTTCACTATTTCTTTTAAAGCAACAGGCACTACGTTCATTTTTTTGTGCAGTTTGTAGTAATTTGTGCATTTATTTTCCCATCATGATGTGTAGAACATTTAGTAAGCATATTTGGTTGAGATTTCGAAAAAATATACAGGGTGATGCAAAATTCAGTTTTGTAGTACAGAAAGTATAAATTGGTTTTCAAAATGTGAAGAAAGTGCATATATTAACGAATGCCCTGTATGTACTTCTGAATGGCACAGTAACATATTCCTCTTTTATCATTCGTTAACCACAGAATGGTGTGTCAAAGCCACATATAATGGAATCGAATCTGTTTTATTTTGAAAAAACTAAAAAACAGAAACAAACCTTATAAAAGAAATTTTAACGTTTGTTCAAGGGCAAAGGACCCTTATCGCAACAGGACAAAGTGGAGGGGTTTCCTCTCCAATTTTAGCTTTATTTCGTCAAAATATGTAAATAAGTTTGGAAGATATGGCGAATAGTATGTAGTATATAGTAACAATGATTAATAACATAATATATATGTAGAATGACATATGCTATATTGTTGAATAGTTGCCTAACAACATATATATACCAAATAGGAAAGTTTTTTAAAAATTGAAGAAATTAGTGGTTGAAGCCATACATTTTCCAGTTACAACGAGTGTCACGTGGTCTCATCAGCCGTGAGAGGGTTCACTATTTCTTCTAAAGCAACAGGTACTACGTTCATTTTTTAGTGCAGTTTGTAGTAATTTGTGCATTAGTTTCCCATGATGATGTGTAGAAAATTTAGTTAGCATATTTGGTTGAGATTTGTAAAAAATATACAGGGTGATGCAAAATTCAGCTTTGTAGTACAGAAAGTTTAACTTGGTTTTCAAAATGTGAAGAAATTGCATATATTAACGAATGCCCTGTATGTACTTCTGAATGGCACAGTAACATATTCCTCTTTTATCATTCGTTAACCACAGTATGGTGTGTCAAAGCCACATATAATGGAATCGAATCTGTTTTATTTTGAAAAAACTAAAAAACAGAAACAAACGTTATAAGAGAAATTTGAACGTTTCTTCAAGGGTAAAGGACACTTATCGCAACAGGACAAAATGGAGGGGTTTCCTCTTCAATTTTACCTTTCTTTCGTCAAAATATGTAAATAACTTTGGGAGATATGGCGAATAGTATGTAGTATATAGTAACAATGGATAACAATATAATATATATGTAGAATGACATATGCTATATTGTTGAATAGTTGCCTAACAACATATATACCAAATAGGAGAGTTTTTTTAAAAAAATTGAAGAAATTAGTGGTTGAAGCCATATATTTTCCAGTTACAACGAGTGTCACGTGGTCTCATCAGCCGTGAGAGGGTTAACTATTTCTTCTAAAGAAACAGGTACTACGTTCATTTTTTAGAGCAATTTGTAGTAATTTGTGCATTTATTTTCCCATGATGATGTGTAGAACATTTAGTTAGCATATTTGGTTGAGATTTGGAAAAAATATACAGGGTGATGCAAAATTCAGCTTTGTAGTACAGAAAGTATAAATTGGTTTTCAAAATGTGAAGAAAGTGCATATATTAACGAATGCCCTGTATGTACTTCTGAATGGCACAGTAACATATTCCTCTTTTATCATTCGTTAAGCACAGTATGGTGTGTCAAAGCCACATATAATGGAATCGAATCTGTTTTATTTTGAAAAAACTAAAAAACAGAAACAAACGTTATAAAAGGAATTTTAATGTTTCTTCAAGGGCAAAGGACCATTATCGCAACAGGACAAAATGGAGTGGTTTCCTCTTCAATTTTACCTTTCTTTCGTCTAAATATGTAAATAAGTTTGGGAGATATGGCGAATAGTATGTAGTATATAGTAACAATGGATAACAATATAATATATATGTAGAATGACATATGCTATATTGTTGAATAGTTGCCTAACAACATATATATACCAAATAGGAAAGTTTTTAAAAAAATTGAAGAAATTAGTGGTTGAAGCCATACATTTTCCAGTTACAACGAGTGTCACGTGGTCTCATCAGCCGTGAGAGGGTTAACTATTTCTTCTAAAGCAACAGGTACTACGTTCATTTTTTAGTGCAGTTTGTAGTAATTTGTGCATTAGTTTCCCACGATGATGTGTAGAACATTTAGTTAGCATATTTGGTTGAGATTTGTAAAAAATATACAGGGTGATGCAAAATTTAGCTTTGTCGTACAGAAAGTTTAACTTGGTTTTCAAAATGTGAAGAAATTGCATATATTAACGAATGCCCTGTATGTACTTCTGAATGTCACAGTAACATATTCCTCTTTTATCACTCGTTAACCATAGTATGGTGTGTCAAAGCCACATATAATGGAATCGAATCTGTTTTATTTTGAAAAAAACTAAAAAAGAGAAACAAACGTTATAAGAGGAATTTTAATGTTTCTTCAAGGACAAAGAACCTGTAACACAACCGTACAAAATGGATGGGCTTGCCCTTCAATTTTACCATTCTTTCGTCAAATAATGTAAATAACTTTGGGAGATATGGCGAATAGTATGTAGTATATAGTAACAATGGATAAGAATATAATATATATGTAGAATTACATATCCTATATTGTTGAATTGTTGCCTAACAACATATATGTACCAAATAGGAGAGTTTTTAAAAAAAATTGAAGAAATTAGTGGTTGAAGCCATACATTTTCCAGTTACAACGAGTGTCACGTGGTCTCATCAGCCGTGAGAGGGTTCACTATTTCTTCTAAAGCAACAGGTACTACGTTCATTTTTTTGTGCAGTTTGTAGTAATTTGTGCATTCATTTTCCCATCATGTTGTGTAGAACATTTAGTTAGCATATTTGGTTGAGATTTCGAAAAAATATACAGGATGATGCAAAATTCATCTTTGAGTACAGAAAGTATAAATTGGTTTTCAAAATGTGAAGAAAGTGCATATATTAACGAATGCCCTGTATGTACTTCTGAATGGCACAGTAACATATTCCTCTTTTATCATTCGTTAAGCACAGTATGGTGTGTCAAAGCCACATATAATGGAATCGAATCTGTTTTATTTTGAAAAAACTAAAAAACAGAAACAAACGTTATAAAAGGAATTTTAATGTTTCTTCAAGGGCAAAGGACCATTATCGCAACAGGACAAAATGGAGTGGTTTCCTCTTCAATTTTACCTTTCTTTCGTCTAAATATGTAAATAAGTTTGGGAGATATGGCGAATAGTATGTAGTATATAGTAACAATGGATAACAATATAATATATATGTAGAATGACATATGCTATATTGTTGAATAGTTGCCTAACAACATATATATACCAAATAGGAAAGTTTTTAAAAAAATTGAAGAAATTAGTGGTTGAAGCCATACATTTTCCAGTTACAGCGAGTGTCACGTGGTCTCATCAGCCGTGAGAGGGTTAACTATTTCTTCTAAAGCAACAGGTACTACGTTCATTTTTTAGTGCAGTTTGTAGTAATTTGTGCATTGATTTTCCCACGATGATGTGTAGAACATTTAGTTAGCATATTTGGTTGAGATTTGAGAAAAATATACAGCGTGATGCAAAATTCAACTTTGTAGTACAGTAAGTATAAATTGGTTTTCAAAATGTGAAGAAAGTGCATATATTAACGAATGCCCTGTATGTACTTCTGAATGGCACAGTAACATATTCCTCTTTTATCATTCGTTAACCACAGTATGGTGTGTCAAAGCCACATATAATGGAATCGAATCTGTTTTATTTTGAAAAAAACTAAAAAAGAGAAACAAACGTTATAAGAGGAATTTTAATGTTTCTTCAAGGACAAAGGACCTGTAACACAACCGTACAAAATGGATGGGTTTGCCCTTCAATTTGAGCTTTATTTCGTCAAAATATGTAAATAACTTTGGGAGATATGGCGAATAGTATGTAGTATATAGTAACAATGGATAAGAATATAATATATATGTAGAATGACATATGCTATATTGTTGAATAGTTGCCTAACAACATATATGTACCAAATAGGAGAGTTTTTAAAAAAAATTGAAGAAATTAGTGGTTGAAGCCATACATTTTCCAGTTACAACGAGTGTCACGTGGTCTCATCAGCCGTGAGGGGGTTCACTATTTCTTCTAAAGCAACAGGTACTACGTTCATTTTTTTGTGCAGTTTGTAGTAATTTGTGCATTCATTTTCCCATCATGTTGTGTAGAACATTTAGTTAGCATATTTGGTTGAGATTTCGAAAAAATATACAGGATGATGCAAAATTCATCTTTGAGTACAGAAAGTATAAATTGGTTTTCAAAATGTGTAGAAAGTGCATATATTAACGAATGCCCTGTATGTACTTCTGAATGGCACAGTAACATATTCCTCTTTTATCATTCGTTAACCACAGTATGGTGTGTCAAAGCCACATATAATGGAATCGAATCTGTTTTATTTTGAAAAAACTAAAAAACAGAAACAAACGTTATAAGAGAAATTTTAACGTTTCTTCAAGGGCAAAGGACCCTTATCGCAACAGGACAAAATGGAGGGGTTTCCTCTTCAATTTTAGCTTTATTTCGTCAAAATATGAAAATAAGTTTGGAAGATATGGCGAATAGTATGTAGTATATAGTAACAATGATTAATAACATAATATATATGTAGAATGACATATGCTATATTGTTGAATAGTTGCCTAACAACATATATATACCAAATAGGAAAGTTTTTTAAAAATTGAAGAAATTAGTGGTTGGAGCCATACATTTTCCAGTTACAACGAGTGTCACGTGGTCTCATCAGCCGTGAGAGGGTAAACAATTTCTTCTAAAGAAACAGGCACTACGTTCATTTTTTAGAGCAATTTGTAGTAATTTGTGCATTTATTTTCCCATGATGATGTGTAGAACATTTAGTTAGCATATTTGGTTGAGATTTGGAAAAAATATACAGGGTGATGCAAAATTCAGCTTTGTAGTACAGAAAGTATAAATTGGTTTTCAAAATGTGAAGAAAGTGCATATATTAACGAATGCCCTGTATGTACTTCTGAATGGCACAGTAACATATTCCTCTTTTATCATTCGTTAAGCACAGTATGGTGTGTCAAAGCCACATATAATGGAATCGAATCTGTTTTATTTTGAAAAAACTAAAAAAGAGAAACAATCGTTATAAGAGGAATTTTAATGTTTCTTCAAGGGCAAAGGACCCTTATCGCAAAAGGACAAAGTGGAGGGGTTTCGTCTTCAATTTTAGCTTTATTTCGTCAAAATATGTAAATAAGTTTGGGAGATATGGCGAATAGTATGTAGTATATAGTAACAATGATTAACAATATAATATATATGTAGAATGACATATGCTATATTGTTGAATAGTTGCCTAACAACATATATATACCAAATAGGAAAGTTTTTAAAAAAATTGAAGAAATTAGTGGTTGAAGCCATACATTTTCCAGTTACAGCGAGTGTCACGTGGTCTCATCTGCCGTGAGAGGGTTAACTGTTTCTTCTAAAGCAACAGGTACTACGTTCATTTTTTAGTGCAGTTTGTAGTAATTTGTGCATTAGTTTCCCATGATGATGTGTAGAACATTTAGTTAGCATATTTGGTTGAGATTTGTAAAAAATATACAGGGTGATGCAAAATTCAGCTTTGTAGTAAAGAAAGTTTAACTTGGTTTTCAAAATGTGAAGAAATTGCATATATTAACGAATGCCCTGTATGTACTTCTGAATGGCACAGTAACATATTCCTCTTTTATCATTCGTTAACCATAGTATGGTGTGTCAAAGCCACATATAATGGAATCGAATCTGTTTTATTTTGAAAAAAACTAAAAAAGAGAAACAAACGTTATAAGAGGAATTTTAATGTTTCTTCAAGGACAAAGGACCTGTAACACAACCGTACAAAATGGATGGGTTTGCCCTTCAATTTGAGCTTTATTTCGTCAAAATATGTAAATAACTTTGGGAGATATGGCGAATAGTATGTAGTATATAGTAACAATGGATAAGAATATAATATATATGTAGAATGGCATATGCTATATTGTTGAATAGTTGCCTAACAACATATATGTACCAAATTGGAGAGTTTTTAAAAAAAAATTGAAGCAATTAGTGGTTGAAGCCATACATTTTCCAGTTACAACGAGTGTCACGTGGTCTCATCAGCCGTGAGAGGGTTCACTATTTCTTCTAAAGCAACAGGTACTACGTTCATTTTTTTGTGCAGTTTGTAGTAATTTGTGCATTCATTTTCCCATCATGATGTGTAGAACATTTAGTTAGCATATTTGGTTGAGATTTCGAAAAAATATACAGGGTGATGCAAAATTCATCTTTGAGTACAGAAAGTATAAATTGGTTTTCAAAATGTGAAGAAAGTGCATATATTAACGAATGCCCTGTATGTACTTCTGAATGGCACAGTAACATATTCCTCTTTTATCATTCGTTAACCACAGTATGGTGTGTCAAAGCCACATATAATGGAATCGAATCTGTTTTATTTTGAAAAAACTAAAAAAGAGAAACAAACGTTATAAGAGAAATTTTAACGTTTCTTCAAGGGCAAAGGACCCTTATCGCAACAGGACAAAGTGGAGGGGTTTCCTCTTCAATTTTAGCTTTATTTCGTCAAAATATGTAAATAAGTTTGGAAGATATGGCGAATAGTATGTAGTATATAGTAACAATGATTAATAACATAATATATATGTAGAATGACATATGCTATATTGTTGAATAGTTGCCTAACAACATATATATACCAAATAGGAAAGTTTTTTAAAAATTGAAGAAATTAGTGGTTGGAGCCATACATTTTCCAGTTACAACGAGTGTCACGTGGTCTCATCAGCCGTGAGAGGGTTAACGATTTCTTCTAAAGAAACAGGCACTACGTTCATTTTTTAGAGCAATTTGTAGTAATTTGTGCATTTATTTTCCCATCATGATGTGTAGAACATTTAGTTAGCATATTTGGTTGAGATTTGGAAAAAATATACAGGGTGATGCAAAATTCAGCTTTGTAGTACAGAAAGTATAAATTGGTTTTCAAAATGTGAAGAAAGTGCATATATTAACGAATGCCCTGTATGTACTTCTGAATGGCACAGTAACATATTCCTCTTTTATCATTCGTTAACCACAGTATGGTGTGTCAAAGCCACTTATAATGGAATCGAATCTGTTTTATTTTGAAAAAACTAAAAAAGAGAAACAATCGTTATAAGAGGAATTTTAATGTTTCTTCAAGGGCAAAGGACCCTTATCGCAAAAGGACAAAGTGGAGGTGTTTCGTCTTCAATTTTCGCTTTATTTCGTCAAAATATGTAAATAAGTTTGGGAGATATGGCGAATAGTATGTAGTATATAGTAACAATGATTAACAATATAATATATATGTAGAATGACATATGCTATATTGTTGAATAGTTGCCTAGCAACATATATATACCAAATAGGAAAGTTTTTTAAAAAAAATGAAGAAATTAGTGGTTGAAGCCATACATTTTCCAGTTACAACGAGTGTCACGTGGTTTCATCAGCCGTGAGAGGGTTATCTATTTCTTCTAAAGCAACAGGTACTACGTTCATTTTTTAGTGCAGTTTGTAGTAATTTGTGCATTAGATTCCCATGATGATGTGTAGAACATTTAGTTAGCATATTTGGTTGAGATTTGTAAAAAATATACAGGGTGATGCAAAATTCAGCTTTGTAGTACAGAAAGTTTAACTTGGTTTTCAAAATGTGAAGAAATTGCATATATTAACGAATGCCCTGTATGTACTTCTGAATGGGACAGTAACATATTCCTCTTTTATCATTCGTTAACCATAGTATGGTGTGTCAAAGCCACATATAATGGAATCGAATCTGTTTTATTTTGAAAAAACTAAAAAAGAGAAACAAACGTTATAAGAGGAATTTTAATGTTTCTTCAAGGACAAAGGAACTGTAACGCAACCGTACAAAATGGAAGGGTTTGCCCTTCAATTTGAGCTTTATTTCGTCAAAATATGTAAATAACTTTGGGAGATATGGCGAATAGTATGTAGTATATAGTAACAATGATTAATAACATAATATATATGTAGAATGACATATGCTATATTGTTGAATAGTTGCCTAAAACATATATATACCAAATAGGAAAGTTTTTTAAAAATTGAAGAAATTAGTGGTTGGAGCCATACATTTTCCAGTTACAACGAGTGTCACGTGGTCTCATCAGCCGTGAGAGGGTTAAAAATTTCTTCTAAAGAAACAGGCACTACGTTCATTTTTTAGATCAATTTGTAGTAATTTGTGCATTTATTTTCCCATGATGATGTGTAGAACATTTAGTTAGCATATTTGGTTGAGATTTGTAAAAAATATACAGGGTGATGCAAAATTCAGCTTTGTAGTACAGAAAGTATAAATTGGTTTTCGAAATGTGAAGAAAGTGCATATATTAACGAATGCCCTGTATGTACTTCTGAATGGCACAGTAACATATTCCTCTTTTATCATTCGTTAACCACAGTATGGTGTGTCAAAGCCACATATAATGGAATCGAATCTGTTTTATTTTGAAAAAACTAAAAAACAGAAACAAACGTTATAAGAGAAATTTGAACGTTTCTTCAAGGGCAAAGGACACTTATCGCAACAGGACAAAGTGGAGGGGTTTCCTCTTCAATTTTACCTTTCTTTCGTCAAAATATGTAAATAACTTTGGGAGATATGGCGAATAGTATGTAGTATATAGTAACAATGGATAAGAATATAATATATATGTAGAATGACATATGCTATATTGTTGAATAGTTGCCTAACAACATATATGTACC
>NW_027657297.1:0-33673 GCF_964235325.1 Thermobia domestica | reverse complement strand
CTAGTCGTATATAATTTTGGTCAATGTTAATAGTTCGTGGACATCCGGATTTGTTTGTTATCCTGTAAGTTTAATATCGTGGAGGGAGTCAGTTCAGAAGGTTTCTTTTCACTTCCGCGTTATTGTTTCTGCATTTTGAAATTTCCAGACTGTAAAACACGTAAAAAAGAGTATAAATTTACTTTGACACCACACTGAATAAATGTACTATTTACATTTTTAGTTTACATAGCTGTATTTAGGAAGGATGCGCTAGAAATGTAATATTTAACAAAAGATGAATGAAAAAGAGTGAAGACACAATTTATCCGTAATTCTGCGAATTCTGTAGTTTTCTTGTTCAGTACACAATATTTCTAACGTTTTTATTTATTTGTTTGTGTCAGTATTGATGGATCATAGAATGTTAGCTGGTTATACGTGTAAAATTTTTTTGACTGCACGAACTTTTTGCTGCCCCTTCGTATTTCATCACCATTAAATTGGTGGCATTTATACACGTTTTCCTGATCGTACTCTTTTGACTCGGATGTTAGACAGGGTGTCTATCGGTCACGAAAGTCCGAAAATCATGAAAAAGTCACGAAATCAAAAAACGGTCATGAAGGTCAACAAAAAGTCACGAAATTTAGCTTTTAGGTCACGATTTTTTCATCTGTACAAATATAAGTATAGACTGGAAAATTTTGTTCTATAAAACGTCAAAATTCACCACTAAAAATGTCTATGGTCGGCTTTAGACGCTATCAAATCGCAAGCAAAGCACTCTTCTATCGCATGCATGAAAATTCGGCTCAATTCGCACCCAAATTTGCTTTTGAAAATGTTACTAAATTTATGGTTTGGGAAAGAAAAGGTCACGAAAAAGTCACAAAATTTCATTTTGGAATTTTAGTAGACACCCTGTTAGAGGTGTCAGCGCACTCTAAAACTGTGTGATTAAAATACAGCTTTGTAGTAAAAGGTAATAACGGAATTTTTGAGTTGTTTATCTTAGAGTTGATATAGCTTTTCTTTCTGGATAATGTTCATTCTAGCTTCACAACTATGTATAACTTATATGAAAACCAAAGCAAACACGTATTACTAATCTGTGGTACTTTTTTGAGTTGAACGTCTGATAATTATGCACCGAGGCTAAGGCAGACAGTGATGTTGAGATGGAACGAGGAAAGTAGGAGGAAACGGGAGAATGTCGAGAAAAACTATGCACACGGTATTTGCATCCGTGTTACAGTTTCAGTAATATATCTGCGGTTACGCTGTGTGTTATCAGATGATTTACAGAGAAAGAGACGTACGCGAGAAGTATCGTAATCGTAGCAATAACCATTTTTTTTTTTCTTAGAAATCTAGACATCGATAATTTCGTACACTAATATTTATGAACATTCTTTTCTATTGAAATGAAAGAATAGGATTTTGGGGGAATGTTTTTAATGTGTTTAATTTTACTTTTGGTCGTGTCTGTTTGAACTTCCGAAGCACTGACTCATGACTAGGCATTGACAAATATGAAACAGATACATACCTCAGACTATTTATATAGAGAATAGATGATTGATAGAATACGTTCCCAATCCAAGTAGATCAATTAGGTATGGTTCCGGCTCCAGTACTATGTCCTTATCCTCGAGTTTCGTCACAACTAGTCCTGACTTCGGAAAGCGGAGTAGTTTTCTTTCGTGACCCAAATTGAGGTCATGGACTTCCTGTATTGGTGGTCAAATCCTAAGTACGTGTACCTATGAATCTACTTCTATCATCATATTTGTCAATGCATGAACTTAGACGATAACTTGTAAAAGGTAGAGGATTTCAGTGCTTGTCAGCCATTTCAAAGACGGAATTACATTGCAGTTTTTACAGATAAAGAATTCATTAATTAATCACAATTGAGTTTTGAAATATCCAACATTTCCGTTCAATGTTCTTTGAAAGCCATTTGAAGAGTAATGAGCTAAAAATACAATCACGGTAAAAGTTTAATAATTATGTTAAATAGCGTCCGTGACAATATCATTGCCTTCGTCAGACATGCCACCAGGCCATTATCTGGCAGCATGAGCCTGATGAAGGTAATGGTATATTTGCCGAAACTGTAACACAGATTATAATTATAAATGTTTGCTTTGTTCTGTTTTTTTTAAAATTAACCTTTTCTTTCTCAAGTTAAATAAGGTAACTGACTTATGGAATACTCTGTATTTTACATTATTTGTTTTCCGCTTTATATTTCAATACTTCGTTCTTTTGCAGATGTGAAAAACAGCTCCCCTGGGGACTTATTGGCCTCTCATCTGTTTATGCCAATCGTCCCTGGTACTAGTCAGGAGAACTCGTCAGATCACATGGTCAACGTGTCCACTTCTCAGTCCGATGCCAAAATCCCTCGACCTCCGAATGCATTTATGATTTTCGCCAACGAATGGCGGCGGAAACTGGCCATTCAGTACCCTAGCGAAAGTAACAAGGAGATCAGCGTTCGTCTAGGGGCCATGTGGAAAACGTTACCCAATGACACCAAAGAGGCCTACTATGCACTTTCCCGCCAGGCGGATCAGGACCACAAGAAAAAGTATCCTGGTTATTATTACAGCCCCAAAGAAGCTCGATTGCGCAAGAGTCAAAAGCAGAAAGTGGTGAAGAAGAACGCGCACGAAAGTGTTCAGATGATTCCTCTGTTCATGAAAGAAGAAGGTCGATCCTTGGAGGTGACTCCGGTTCAGATGATGATTCGGGAGAATGAAAATCAGCCGATGACTCAGGTTCCTGTTGAGATTATCATGAAGGATGATGATGAACCGATGCCGCCAGCACCACAGCAACCAGTGGCGAATTCGCCACCTAAACAACCGTCAGAACAACAAGAACAGCAACAATAAAACTTGCTGTGGTCAGAAGAAAAACCAAAGAATCAAGAACGAGCTTATTGTATTTACTTTTCCTTGATATGTGCCAGGTAAACGGTTAGCTATTATTTGTCGCTGGTATTTTTCACCGATACACTTATCATAATTTAATTCCATCAATTCTTTGATGTTTTTTACAGTACAGAACAATGAATTATATATACAATATATATGTAGAAACGAAACCTTGGAAGCACGCACTGATGTTTTGTGTTCTTTATATTTAAAAAAAAAGAAACAATTGATAATCTATATATTTTTTTGTTCCTACTAATCGTATTCTTTGTACAACTTGCATTATTCTTTTGTAAGTGTATTTTTTTTTTTTTTTTGGCATTAGGTCAGTGTATTGTATGAATTCACTTTTTTTTTTCCTTTCTTAGAATCTAGTGTAAATTGTAGTAAGATAAAAAACCTTGTGTATTTTTTGTTAAGAAATGTTGACTAATGGAGATCCCAGCTTAGTCATCAGTGATATAAGAGAAAACTGAATTTTTTTGTAAAAAAAGAAGGGCATTGCATACCAATGAATAGCAAAACTGTGTTGCTCAATTGATCATAGTCATGAAGTAAAAATGGTTCCGATTGTATAGTTTGAATCATCGTGTGATTTCTGTAGACGAAATAGTTCACAAGAAATGGCGAAAGAAGAAAGTAGTGTTTAGTATGCTTGAAAATCAAAGTGCCAATAGTTATTATAACTAGAATATATACAAATAAGAAACAAGGACTGACATTTATAAATAATATTATTTCCTGCTTCATTTTGAAGAGAGAGAGAGAGATTAGGATGTTGTTAGTTTATAAGTAGTTGTCAAGATTGAAGCAAATACGCACCCTCCAAGAGTTTTAATAAGCTTTATGTTCCTCTTGAGCTAGGTTGCCATTCTGCAAGAATCTTGTAGCGGTCATTAAAAATATTGCAACTCCATCTATTTACTGTTTACACAGTACAGCTTTCTGAAAGCAAGAAAGATATATCCATCCTAGCAGCACTGCACTCTAGTGGACAAATAGTGAACCTCCTCATCATTTTGGCGCGCTTCCTCTCCTCGTCCAAAAGAATCCGTCGTTTCGGAAGCGGCGAAACTTTTTTCTTTTTTATGTCAGTGGGAGGGCGATAGCAGGTAGCAACCAAGACGATCCAGACAGTTGCACATGATTTGACTCCTTGCAAGGTGAAAAAAAAAAATGTTGCATATCCCTTGTTTCAAGACTATGTTTACATGGAGAAATATTGTAGGGTTGCAAGATTATTTTTAATGACAGCTACAAGTTTTTTGCAGCATGGCAGCCTAGTTTTAGGAAGTTTTTTTTTTTTTTTTTTAAATGTTGGTTCTCGATATGATAGTCAAGAGAAACAAAATGTAAAAAAATTAACAATTTCACCTAATGTGGAAATAACGAGAGTATATAATTTTTTTTCAAATGTTTGTGTGTGTGTATATATATACATATTGTTGCATTTCAAAGGAAGTTAACGAATCCGATTTGTAAAGTGTTTATTATTAGGTTTATTATTATTATTATTATATGAATGTCTTTATGTGTGTTTGTACGTATGTATGTATGTATATATATTCATTATTTATGTAGAGCTGAAATGAAATTTTTTGTTTTAAGAATTATGAAAAAAACATTGATAATTACGCAGCAGAAAGAGAGAAAAAAGTGTAATATTTTAATTTCAGCTCTGTAGATCTTCAGTTTCGTTCTCATATATTAGCTGTTAACAAAGTTTTGTATAACTACGTCAATCATATTCGCACGTGTTTGATTAGTAATTGAATTTTATAAAATCATGAAATATCCATGTCTGTCAGAAAATCACGAATCATGACGTGTTTAAAAGTATGTAAGGGACAATACTTTTGCACCGTAATTGCAATGATCTTTCATAAACTACAGGGTTTTCCGTAACGAGTATTCCTCTGTCTAATGCCTACTATACCTACATAGAACCGTAATTAGCACCAAAGTCAAGGAAGGGAGGAATATGTGTGTGTGTATATATATATAAAGGAAGCTGTTATTTTTCTACTCAATTGGTAACCTTTATTCTCAAACTGTCCCTGTTGTAAAGGGAATAGAATATATATAAAATGGTCCACGGGACAGCTATTCAACAAGGGAGACAGTGGAGCCCTTTCCCTTTTCCTGTAGCTACGCATCGATAATGAAAAATAAATCTACAGGTTTTCATGTTTTTGAGTTTGGACTTTTCTTTTATTATTATGATTCACTTTACAGTATTTTATCCATAAGCAAAATGAACATTAGATACATTTTTATAAACAAATGAATCTTTCAGTGAAATACTTACGTATTAATATGTTATTTACAATTAACAGAATTGAACCTTATGTAGAAGCCAGCAGATTATTTCGTTTCTTTTAAATGAGAACACTATACCGGTGAACAACGTGTGAAGTTGTTGCTTTTGTGAGACAATATATAGATGAATAAAAGTTTTACCGTAACTCACGTGATCTTTATATATCACTTACTTTTACTAGTGTGAGCTTGGTCAAAGGAACGAATTTGTCGAGGTCAAATCTTGAACTTTCCTCATTTGTATTTTGGTGTGACAAAAAATACACGAGAACCACGATAAAAGAACATACCATGGACTCGAAGGGTGAGAAATCAGCAATTTCCAGATTATTCAAACATTTAAGTGAGTCAAAATACTCCATTAGTAAAATTAACATCCTACATCAAACCTCGCTGTTAGAAAAAACTTGTCTACGAATCTTACATCAGAACTAAGAAACCAAAATTAAACTTAGATAAAGGTAGTATTGACAAGCAGTGGAATATATCATTAATTTGTGGCCAAAGTGCTGCAAAAAGAAAACTATGCCTTTCATGTCTAACAAACTTAAACTGTCAAGAAAATTTGGCTATATTTAAACAACAGAGATTACAATAGAACCACACCTTCCAAAACTGTTCGTAAGTTTTTTTCCAATGGTTTTGCAAATTAAATCTCATTCTATACAAATTTTGGACTAAAGGAGCATCTCTTCTTAACTTTCGTACAGAAAATAACGTGTAGAAGAGAGGAATTTATTCCTTCGAAGAAGCTCACAGAAGCTAAAGGGAATGAAATATAAGGAAAATGTTAAAAGCACTACACAATTTAAAATAAAATATTTATTTATTTATAGGATAGTTGGGTAAAACAAAATCCATAACATAATATGGAGAATGGTTCGTTTTCAGGGAGTGTAGTTAAAACTCTGTATTTCAAACGACATGTAAGGTTTACAGAAGTCTCGTTATCACTTCAAGTTGCAAGTAATCAAGAGCGATTCTCAACAAGGAATTCCGTTATTTTTCGTTGATAAAAATAAATCAAATGATAGTTTGTACAAATTATTAAATTAAAGACTTATACAAGGGAGAATCAAAAAGTAAGGTGAACATTGAATTTATTCCTACAGGTGAAAAAGTACAAATATAAAATTGTACTATGTTAGTCATATGGTATAACACTAAAATTGTACATAGTCGTCACTGGGATCCTGACATATATTTCATTGGAAGAGCAATTTTTTTCATATTGCTTGTAAAAAATTCTTGTTCTAAACTCGTGAGTTAGGTAACTGAAGCATCTTGGCACTGTTTCAAATGTGTTGAAACGTTATCAGCGGATGTGTTCCTGCTATGGTAGTCAGAATGGGTTAGATCAGGACTGTACATAGGGTGTTTGAGGATATCCAGAGATTGATCTTCCACTTTTTTCTTCATCCGTCACATACTTTTTATACGTGTTATCACATTTTATCCACAGTTCTCATATCAGTTCTTGTTGAATTTCTGTAGGTTTATTCTCCATAGAACACAAGGATTGAATGACACTATGCATTTCAATTATTGTGTAATGTCCTAGTTGCTGCGTTATGTTTTGATAAACCTAGTCATTGGTAGAAAGAACGTGCTGTGCTCTGGTGGCTGCCAGACGTATTACACCTCAACACCTACTACGTATAAAAGTTATAACTACACACATGCAAAACACTGGGTTGTACAGTTAAACTCACTTTAGTTTTTAATTCTCCTTTGTATATTCCTCATGCTTATCGGATAATGGTATCATTAGTGTGTTGAAGGTTTTTTTTTTTTTTTTTTTTTTCAATCTTGGAAGTCTTTTGAACTAGTACGGTAATATAATAAAATGTACAGAAAATATTGTGCGTCGAGTGATTAATTGGGCTATAATGTAATAGAGATGTTGAATATACAAGGTTTTTGGAGTGGGACTCAGTTTATAAAAGTGTATTATTTTAATATGATATGAAAAAGCAAACTCATTAAAATTTATTACTGGAAACAGTTTCAGGTCAATATAGTTCCACATGAGCTATATTTGTTTCACGGAAAACATTCCCCGTTCAGTCAGTCAGTCTCTCCATGTATTGTGTAGAATCTAAGGGATTACAGAAGCAATACCATTCCGAATACGGTCCCATACTTTGTGGAGATAATCCATCGTTTGGCTAGAATACACCATGTCCGTAATGTGCTGTCAAAGAAATCTAGAAGACTGAAATCTGGATATTGTGGTGGTTAAGGAATTGACCCATCACCTCCCAAAAATTCGCAATCAATATACTTCTTACTCTCAGCACTAATGTGACGGAAGTCCTGTCCAGTTGTAATATCACTCTCATGATTCAAAATGGAGTAGTTTGAGAAGTGGTTTGCACTTGCACAACATTTCTTTTCCTTTCCATGGCACCACACTTACTATGCTTTTTTCCTGTATCGACCCCCATTTTTCTTTTACTGACGCTAGGACCGCCACCATTGGTTCTGTAACAATTTGCCGACCCAAACTCACAAGTTCTTTTGCATTGCTTTATGAGCATTAAAGTAATTTAGTTAAAATCTAATAATTACGAGGCACATCCACAAAATAAGTGTACTAGGGTTCTTGCGGGCAGAGAGAATTTGTTATTGCTATGTTGGTCACATTGCCGTGTAGCTTAGTGCCTATCCTTTCCAGCGAGCCCAATCACGCGTCAGTACGATCAAAACTGTGGCCACAGTAACGTCTCCAGTTAAAGATGTTGATAAAATTTGCCGCCAAGTGCGAGATTCACAGCGTTATCCGTTATCTCGTTGTGAAGGGAAAAATCTTCATCTGAAGTTTTTAGCGAGATCAAATCAGTTTATGGCGAAGGAATTATGAATTGTACGAGTGTGTTTAAATGGTGTCGTGAATTTAAAAACGATCGTACTGATGTGCACGATGAGCAAAAACATGGAAGATGGTCGATTTTGATTGATTCGGACATTCCGCCAGACTATCATCTGTTCACCTCCGTGAAGATGCACATGAGTCGGAAAAATTTTCAACTGACAAGCAAGTGAAGGTGGAGATGAAGAATTGGTCAAAAGAGGTGGCGGCAAACTTCTTTGACCAAGACAAAAAAAAAAAAAAAAAAAAAAAAAAAAAAAAAAAAAAAAAAAAAAAAAACCCGCATCGAGAAGGATGGCGACTATGTGGAAAAATAGTTCACATATGTATTGAAATAACCATGTAAAAGTTTTGTTTTATTTTATTTTATTTTATTTTATTTATTTATTTTTTTTTTTGAAACCTAGTACACTTATTTTCTGCACGTGCCTCATATTTAAAAGTTGTCAGTATATAACCCGGACACCCTGTATATATCTCTGTTTTTAACATTTCATAAAAGTTATACTTTGTTGTGTTATTACAAATAGAAAGTAGTTGAATCTCTTTTTAAAAATTCACTTTTTTCTACTAAAATTCTTCCCAAGGTGACATTCTTGTTGACAAGAAGGAAGAAGGAAAAAACAAAAACATTAAAAAGAAATCAGATAAATATTGAAATCTAGATAAATATATTTCTTGTTTGGTGTTAATATTGAATTTTTGTGTGTTTATTAAATGAAGTTATCATTATCATAACTAGTTACATATTCTTTATGATGTACTATCGTATTGTCTCGTTGAGGATGAAGTATCAAGCATGTTACTACGGTAGTGACAGAAATATTCAGTGTATTTTTACGGTGAATTAACTTACTAAAAATATTTTGTAGTTTTACTTTCATTAATTTGACAGCCAACGCCATGTCCAACAGTTTGTACAAAATTTCATCTTCTAAAGAAAAGGAAGAAAAAATACAAAGAATTCAGTTGAAATATTGTAAGTTTAACAATAATAAAAACTAGTCCAGAAGTTAAATTTTGGTTATTTATTCATTTATTTATTTGCCCAGTTATCACCTCAGATTTTGAAATCAGGTTATGTGGCTTTTCATGTTGTATAAAGGTAACTAAGAAAGTTCGGTTGCTTTTTCACCCACCACCTTCAAACATCGATATGTCATCTAAGACGTACCTGATAGATCAAAAATAGTCACCATCAGCATCGTTCTGCCAACGTTCTAAAAGGCCATGGATTCTATCGCGGTAGAGCTTGGTGGGCCGTGAAGCGAAGAAGGTATCAAGTGCATTTTGCACCTCTACTAGGGATTTGAACTGGCGTCCTCTAAGGTGATTGTCCAAGGAATGGAACAGGTGATAATCAGACGGTGCAATGTCCGGGGAGTATGGCGGATGCAATAGTGTCTCCCAATTCAAGGCGTAGAATGATGTGCCGGGTCATCCTAGCCACGTGAGGCTTAGCGTTGTCCTGTACCAGGAGGACCCCTTTACGATTCAGAAGTAGAAACAGACATAATAGTTGTGCAAGAGCCTTACACAAGAAATGACAAGTTGATTAACGGGAGACTGTGAAACAATTATTGCAAAAAAACACACAGGAGAGATCCAGATTCTCCAAAACATAGGTGAGAAACCAAAAGCTGCAATCATAAACAGAAATAAAAACATCAAAACATTAAATACAACACAATTTGGAAATAATTGGATGATATGTGTGGAATTGAGAACAAATCTAGGGAACTTTAAATTAATCAACTGTTATTGTCAATTTTGCATGGACATACAACCTTTTTTGGATAATATAGAAAGATTTTGTCAAATGTATAAAGAAGAAAACATCTTAATATGCATGGATTCAAATGCCAAATCAACACTATGGCACAGCAATAAAACGGACAATAGAGTTGAAAGGGTTGAAGAATTGGTCATGAATAATAATAATAATAAATGAGGAAGGGAATCCACCAACATTTAAGAACAGCCAGGGGGAATCAAACATTGATCAGACAATAGCTTCTACAAGGTTGAGTAATAAAATAAAAAATTGGAAAGTACTCGATTCAGCAACAACAAGCGATCATAATATAATAATATTTGATATCATAAAACAAACCAAACAAGAAGAAACAAATTATTTTCAATCTTCAGACGAAACATTAATATATAACCCAGAGAAGATAATTGGACAAAGTTCTGGCAAACTATAAATCTACTACAGATAGAAGAAGAGAGCAACTTAGATGAATTAGCCCAGAAAATAGAAGATAACAATAAAATTAGCAATTAAAAACTCAACAACAACAACAAAAAAAGACAACTAAAGGATTACACACTAAAACAGATACCTTCTGGACCAATGAACTACAAGACCTGAAAAGAAAAACGCGTAAAGCTAGGAAACTTTATCGACATACAACAGAAAATCATCTAAGATAAAACAGATCAAACAAAAAAAGAGAATTAAAACAAAAATATGAAAACAAAATAATAGAATCAAAGAAAAATAGCTGGAAAACATACATTGAAACTAATTTAAATCTAGATCCCTGGGGTGAACCCTACAAAATTATAAGTAATAAAGTTAAAATACCTACCACCCTCTCAACTGTAAAAAGAACAATTGTTTCCTCCCGAATCACATAAAACGACTTAAAAGCAAAAAAGCTCCTGGACCGGATGGAATAAAATCGGAAATTTTTAAACATAATGCTGACACATGGGCACCATGCCTAGCAAAACTTTTCAACTTGTGTTTTAAAAACGGACAAATTCCAAAAAGGTGGAAGCAAGCAAATTTAATCATTCAAAAAGTCAGATGACAAGAAAAATGACGATCCAAAATCTTATCGCCCTATCTGCTTATTAAATGTAATAAGTAAAGTTTTCGAACGAACCATTGTGGAAAGAATAAACAAAAACAGAATTTTAAATAATGACAAATTGCAATATGGTTTCAGAAAAGGAAAAGGCACCGAAACAGCTGTAAAAAGACTAATTGACCTCATAGAAGAAGGTAATCTGGAAAAGTACCAAGTTGTTATTTATGCCGACCTCAGTTGTGCTTTTGACAATATATGGTGGCCCGCACTTTTTAAAAAACTCAAAAAACTAAAAATTAGTAAAGCTCTTCACAAAATCATGCTGGATTACTGTACTGACAGAACGATTACATTAAAATCTCCAGGAAAAGATATAACAACAATAAGCACCAAAGGATGCCCACAGGGTTCAATATGCGGACCTACAATGTGGGACATTACTTTCCAACCATGTTTACGAAAACTAAACAATCTAAAAGAAACATTAGGCGTAGTTGGATATGTGGACGATTTAGCAATTGTGATGACAGCATCCTCAAGAAGACAGAGCAAAAAGGAAATATAATATTAGAAAATCTAGAAAGATGGTGTATAGAAAATAAATTAACTCTATCGGTTAATAAATCGAAAATTACAGTATTTGGCCAAACTCTACAGAGAGAACCCATAATCAAAATTAAGAACACTAAAATAGGAATTGTGAATGAATTCAAATATTTAGGTGTATGGCTAGACTACGAAAAACATATAACTGAAACAACAGAGAAGATGTAAAAATAGCCAACAAACTCTTAACAGTCGCTATAAAAGATTTTAACATTGACAGAAAAAATTTTAAATTGTTGTGCCGGAATCTGTGGTCATAGACTGTTTCTAAACAAAAACCTAAGGCAAAAATTAATAAGAGTGCAGCGATTAATGCTAATTAGAACCCATAGCATCATAAAAACTATCTCTGCAGAAACAATACAACTTTTGGCCAATGAAGAACCCATACACCTTCAGAAAATGTATTAAGACGTGGCTAAAGAATAACGAGAGAACCAAGATATTGGAAATTACTGGAGAACTGCCAAGCACCGAAGACGATATTAACAAACTGATTAAACGGAAGTGGGAAGATGAATGGAGAGATTCGATAAAGGGACAAAGAACAAGAACCATTATCCCGAACTTAAAAATAAGAGAAGAAATGGGGGACAATAAGTAATGAATTAATAGAATACATCTCTGGACATGGACCGTATAAATCTCATCTGAGAAGACTTAATATAACTAACGACGATAAATGTACATGTAATGAAGTACAAACACCAGAACATGTCTTCTGGAATTTCAATAATTATATAACAAATAACAGAATAAGAGAAATAAGAGACCAATTAAAAAGGGATAATATACAAACTATATAATAAACGATAAAATGAAATTAGAAAAATTACAATTTGTTGCAAGACATGTATCAAGAAACTTGTGAAAGGAAAGAAACGATGAAAGAAGAAGAAATTAACAAGACCCACGCTCTACATTGTAAATGTAAAGAAATAAAGAATTAGAAGAAAATAAAACTAATCAACAGATAAAAAAAAACTAAGTTCTGATGACAATTCCAGAACTTAAAACCTTACGTTCTTTATTTGTGTTAGTGTATAGTGCCTTGTTTAGTGTTTTGCTAGTGGTGGCAGGATTTTAAAATATAACAAGTGTTTTAACAGAAGAGAGAAAATAAGAAGACTTTACAAAGTTGGTCAGAGAAATTCAGATAGACCAAAACAGTTCTGACGTTGATTTCCAGAACTAACAACTAATGAAAAATTGGAAATCTGGAAGTCCGATTTTCTTTCAAAGAACCTTCGTTTTTAGTGTGAAAGAAGGTATAAACAAGGGCGCCCATCAGGGGGGCAAGGTGGGGCGCTTGCCCCCTAAGAGGAAATTGTACTTGGGAATATCGAAAACCCAATAGAATTTTTACATTAGTTACAGCAAAATTTGAAACTATATTTGAAACGTCGCTTGTACCACAACCGACCACAAACCACAACATGGGCGTCCTTGGGTATAAATAACATCAAGAAATATATTCATACAGGGAGATAACTATTTAAAGAAGAAAAAAGATCCTGGTAATACTTGTAATACCTGGTAATAAAAAAGATCCTGTAATCCTGGTAATATTTCTTTTCTCTTTTCAGCTTATATCTTTACAGGTTATGCAAGGTGTTTCCTGCTCATGTATATGTATGTATGTATGTGTGTGTGTGTGTATGTGCCTTTGTGTATCTTTTCATTTAAAAAAAAGGAAATAAAAACAATAAGAAAAGTGAAAGAAAAAATAAAGAATAGGGCATGATTTCAATTTTGTTTTAGGTATCATGCTAATAAAAGGAAGCCTCGCTTTACCCTAACTGAGGCCAATCATAAAAAGAGGAGAGAAATCATACGGAAAAAATAAATGTAAAAAAAAGTAGTAGTAGAGAGAATTACGAATAAGAGGCAATAGCGTCTGCCATTTAACAAGACCATTTAAAATGGCAAAGGCAGGGGAAAGTGGAGGCTTTAAAAAATCGTTGAAGTCGTTTTAATTTGGCTAATCAGAATGCTCCTTTAACCGTGTATGTTAGACGATAACCGCTTGGATCAGATAAAATGCATTCGCCATGTAATTATATAACAAAATGACGTCTCCCAAATGCACTTTTTAATGATCGGAGAAAGTTGCTATCTAAATTCATACAATTATGCGAACTCATCTCAAGATTTTTCACTTCATGATGTAGAGGCTGAGATTACTCTTGACCCTCGGAGTTCACTTTAGGAACATTTCGTCAGGAAAAAAATAATATATAATAATAACCGCATGCATATGACTGGCGGTGTTGGTCCCTTCGCGATTCTCCGCGACGAATCGAAGGAGCGCGGACCAAACTGAAGTCCTTGCTTCTACGCAGTGGTAACTTCAACACCCCGACTCTAGATATCTGTTTCGACTCGACGAAACCCTGCCGCCAGTGGCATACTAGTGGCAATCCTTCGACGCGTCGCTATATCAACGATCGACATTTACCGGAATCCGGCAAGTGGGCGACTAGTTGTTGGCGACGTTTACGGCATGGAGAACAAACTTGGGCAGAGTTAATTTAATCTTCTTATGTTTCTAAATGTAATGCATTACTTTCCAAGTACGGTAACAATTATTTTTCTGGGACAAGTAACGTATTACATTTTAAAACAATTACTCTTCTGGGACAAGTAACGTGTTACATTTTAAGGGAAAGTAAGGTAACTTGTAACACGTTACATTTTTATAAGTAAATTAGCCAAGATTGGGTTAGTAAGTGTGCCTTCGGCGCGGAAGATTCGGCTTCGATTCTCACCGGGAGCTCATGTGGTTCTGATTATATATTAGGCTGTAAGTCTACGTCCCATGTAGCCTCGATGCTAAAAGAGGCACTAAAATCTAATCGTACCTACCTACTGTAATCTCTTTGGTGATCACAAAAGAGTAAGAGGATTTTTTTTTTCGCATGATCGATATACTTGAATAGCAGCTAAAAATAGGCTAGTAAAGAAAGTGATGTGGCAGGTTTATCATTAGAGTCATGACCCGATTAAATAAACAAGTAAACGAAACAAAAGTAGCCCTACTACCGTATACACCTTGAAGCAGAAGGTATACTCTAATGCAGTGTTTCTCAACCGTTGTGTCGCGACACATTCGTGTGTCGCGAATACATGTCAGGTTTGTCACTAGATTTTAAATGCCTTCTAAGATCTCCCGCAAAGAAATTATCTTTAGAAAAAAATAAAAATTTATCTACTTGATTTCAAACTTGTCTTCCAAGTTTAAAGCTGGAAAGTTTGTTTTTAACCAAGGGTGCCCACAAAGGGGGAGCTATGACGCAAACTGCGTCATTGAAATATTTGGGGGGTTAAAAATCTATATAAATACGTTTGAGGAGGGTGTAAAAACTAATCGAAAAGATTTTTTTTTTTCATGAAAGAACACCTACAGATAGACAATGAGCGGGGGTGCGTCATTGACATGAGGGGGGTGGGGGATGGGCACCACTGTTTTAACGCAGTTCATTTTTGTTTGGAAAGAAACACTGGACATGAGAACATGTCTGTCAAGAGTTAGTCTACTCATAGATATGCTTTGCAAAAATCGCCAGGAACAAATATCTCATTAATTTTAAGTTTGATGTCTTTTTATATTTCTGATGGAAATATTTCTTTCTCATATTCCTGCTTAAGAGTCATAAGTTTCTTGAGTCTTATGTAATTCGCTTGTGACATTTGTATGTCACAGTCGTTTCATAATTTAAAAAAAATGTACTGTATGTATTTTTATGTGTTTGCTTTTTTGCATCTATGAAAAAGAGTCACATGCAAGGGTGTCGCGAAAGTTTGAAACGTACTTTGGTGTGTCCCAAAGGAAAAAAGGTTGAGAAATACTGTTGTAATGGCTAAGATTAAGTAGAGAGTGTACGGCGTACACCACCACATACCCTAGACTACATCGATGGTAAACTGGACCCTGGCCCGTATCCAAGGGGGATCTAGGGGGGCTGGGCGCCCCGTAAATTTTCGCTGCCCCCCTAAAATATTCACGGTAGGCTTGCAAATGCACTATAATATGGTGATGAACTATAAATGGTTGGATCGGGCCCCCCCTAACTTCAGCTGGGCCCTCCCTACATTTTTGGGCTGGCTACCGGCCTGACTGGACCTAGTTATGAGTTCTGGCTCGGTATTCGACAAGGACAGAATATTATTTACTTATTAATCTTCTGAGTTACTTAGTTATAAGGGGTTTTCCGTACATCGTGATAGGTCATTTACAAGGTTGCGTTGTCCAGATTTCAACTAATGGACAAGCGCTATTGTATACTACTCCTGTTACCTTGTTCATGAGACACCTCTGTTTGAATAGAAGATCAGAGCAACACATTATCCCACGGAAGTGATGTGGCGTTTGAAAAATCCGAAGATAAAAATCCTTGATCAAGACATATTAGTTGTGTTTATGTCATCGATGCGGGAAAATCCAAAACTTTCTTGTTCGAGTGACCTGCTTGTTTTTCTGTGTCAAATCATCGGCACCAACCGTATAGCTACTGTTCAAATGAAACGAAGCAGCCATTTTCCATTCTCACGTGTTTCCAACGACACTAATACGAGCACACGTTCTTATAAAAGTCAGATTTGTTTCCTATCTGGAAAATCAATTCACATGCTATACCAAATTTACATGTCTGTGGAGGTCATCTGAGTTGATCCTTGAAAAATAGGCGGATCATTGCAATCAGTGAAGGCAATTTTCTGAATGTATTCTACGTGTAATGTTACAGGTGACTGACCATAATGCGTGTGGGGAGAATCAAGGCGAAAATAAGAATTTCAGTACGCGGGGCTATAAAGGTACAATTTGTTGTGACTACGTTAATCCCTAAATTGTGTTAAATAAGCTTAATTACACAAGTATAAATTGTCACGCATTTGATCTCGTAAAACCACTCTAAAACACTGCAATTCAGAAACAGTTTCACGTGTCCATATCAGTGATGTCAAAACTTACTAAGCAGGACCTAGGCCCTAGGCAATTTATCACCCCGTGCAATTGCATCATTTGCCGATCTCTTTCTCCAGAAAGAACAAGTCTTAAAAGCCACGATTTTAAGTATGCTACCGCCTCATGAACAACAAAGGGGAGGGAAAGGCCACTCCCACTCAGAAAGGCCTAAACACTACAAATACAATTTCGTTGTGTCTTTTTTTAAAATAACAATCTATTATGTCAGTGAAAGATAAAAAAAAACACCTGCAGAGAAAAGAAAGAAGCTGATCCTTTTTAAAGAATTCAATATCGAGCTTCAATCTCAATATATCAGTTTGCAATTCCAGTGCAACTAGTTCTTTTATCTTTATTTCTTTATTTTTCTTCCACATATGTTTTTTTAAAAACTTATTTCCACTTGCAATGATAAGGAACTTGTTTGTGACAAAGACAAGAATAATTTCCATATCAAAACTTTGATAACTAACTGAATGGAACTGGTCGGTGTTTTCTACTGTTCGAGAATTCAATTCTTATATTTGACAACAATCAAGCAATTCCTGCTGGGATTTGTTTGACTGTTTGTTTTAGCGCTGTCAATATGATCTTAAACTAATGCAACCTAAACCATGATTTATGAATGTAGTATTCAAATAGAAGGTCAGTTTAGTAAATTTAACTACAATCATCATGAAGTCTCTTTCAACAGAAATATTTATTTTAAATAACTCATGTAGTTATGAATGACAGATTTTGCGGCTCGTGAGAATGCATGTGTTTCATATATGGTAGAGCCGGCCCTATTGCTAAGTATTCAAGAAGTGGAAAATTGTTTATGTTGCCAACACTGCTCAACATCTTTCTTCAATTTTAATTTCTCAATCAATTCTGAAAAAAAAAAAAAAAAAACTAATATACACTGATGTAATGCTAGAATTTTTGGTTGGTATACGCTCGACCGTAAAGTCAGTATACCCTGGACCAATATTTACATTAGCAGGGCCGGCTCTACCATATATGAACCCTATGCCTTAGGCGTCGGTGGACCACCGATGGGCAACTAGCGACTTTTCGCCAGAAATTGGCGGCCCCGCAGTGACGATCCGCGGGGATCCCACTTCCGTTCTGAAAATTATATCATCAGCGGTAGAGACGCGACTAAACGCCAACCAGAAAATTATTCCCGCAAAATATGTTAAATCGCCTATATACGTGATTTGTTAACATTCAGGTGAATCTAAAAACACTATTTTTTAAAAAAAAGAGAAAAAAGTACCTTAGGGAGCACGAACCACCAGCCTTATTGGCAACTTAGCAGTGTTTGAGCAATTACATTCGGGAAAAGACTAGTTTAAAAATCTTTAAAAAATTATCTTAAAAATGCGAGCTTTTCCAAATTTCGGTAAACATTAGGACACGTGCGCGACCAGAACATATAAACCGATTATTATTACTATTATTATTACTATTATTATTATTATTATTATTATTATTATTATTATTATTATTATTATTATTATTATTATTATTATTATTATTATTATTATTATTGTATTATCCCTTTTAGTCTCCCCAATTCGTAACTTTTGGGTATTAACAATTCGGTATCAGTGTCGGACTGGCCAAGTTGAGGGCCCTTGGCACGGGTCCTTAAAGGCGCCCATATACAGGAAGGCCCAAGGCATCTTCAACATTTGGAGGTGATTCCTGACATCAAGATAAGACAAAAAGTATAGACCATGTAAAGCCTTAATAACTCAGCCACCTCTCCGTTACTTAACCACATTTTCCTTTAAGTTTTACTTGAAGTATGAATGCTATAATTAAAGCAAGAAAAAATAAAATGGTACCGACGAGGATGGGATTCGAACCCACGCGGGCAGAGCCCATTGGATTAGCAGTCCAACGCCTTAACCACTCGGCCACCTCGTCCGTTACTCAAGCATATTTTCCGTTAAGTTTTACTTGAAGTATGAATGCTATAATTAAAGCAAGAAAAAATAAAATGGTACCGACGAGGATGGGATTCGAACCCACGCGGGCAGAGCCCATTGGATTAGCAGTCCAACGCCTTAACCACTCGGCCACCTCGTCCATTAGTCAAACCTATTTTCCGTTAAGTCTTACTTGAAATATAAATACTGTAGCTAGGGATGGATAATTTTATGCATTTTTTAAACTTGAAATATTGAAATTTGAGGAAAATATTTTTTTTTTTCGTTTTAATACAGATATGACCAGTGGCGTATTTAGAGGAGGTGGCTTCCGGGCTTAAGCCCCCCCCCCCGAAATCTTACTTAGTATAGTAAAGTAAATGAAATATCTTGCAGAATTTTCACATTTCCAGGCAAAGCCCCCCCCCCCCGAAAGTTAGCAAATCCCCTCCCGAAACAAAATCGTAAATACGCCACTGGATATGACACTGGTATTGTGAAAATAAGAATCGCAGCTGTTACAGTGAATACAGTCTTTTTTTTAAAATTAAAGTTACCAAGCAAGAAGTATGATATAAGACATGTAAGACTTTTGTTATACGAGTATAAGACAGACTCGACAGTTCATGTTTAACTAGAGTTGTGAGCATGAAATATCTCAAGGCTTTGAAATATTTCAAAATGAACTGACTCAAACCAGTAACAACAATGCAGAGATGGTTGTAAATTATACAAGGATAGTGTCACTGCAAAATTACATGCATCAGTGGGACCTCAATCTTTTTCCCATGCAGTGAAATTAAATTTCTCAGAGCTAGGAAGCCATTCAGTTCCAACAAGAACTACCAAGCCATCTGCTGGTCATGGACTGGAGTTGGAAATGCTTCCACTATCCACAGAAGCCTATTCTTCAAGGGCAAATACCATTGTTTGTGGATCAAATGGATCAGGCCGGTAGCCAGCCCAAAAATGAAGGGGGGCCCGGCTGAAGTTAGGGAGGCCCGATCCAACCATATTATAGTTCATTTGCAAGCCTTCCGTGAACATTTTAGGGGGCACAAAAAAATTAGGGGCGCCCGGCCCCTACCCCCTGGATACGGGCCTGAAATGGATGATGCTATGAACTATAAATAAGGAAATGCTTCAAACCAGGCCCGAAACTAGCCACAAAGGGTGGGGGGAAGGAATCATTAACCCTTAAACACACGCGCGAGGGTAAAAGCCACTCCGAGTCATTTCATTTTTGTGCTAGAAAAATAAAAAAAAAAAAATAAAAAAACGATTGTAACGCCCTCGGCCTTTAGGTACCTACCGTTCTGGCTACAACTCCTGATTGTTTTTACCGAACACTCAGTCAGCTTTCGTTAAGTGGTCGTGGTGTGTGGATCATAAAACACTGACTGGTGTGAAATCTACCCCGCGCTATGTAATATAAATTTTTGCCAAGTTTTCAACCTATGTTTATAAAATCGTGTGTTCCCTAATAGCATGTTGGTTTGCAGCAAATCTTTCATTATATTTGATTTTAACTTGCTAGACTTTCCGTGCATTGTACACCTGCAGCAGGTGTTTTGAAAGAGTTACCCGCAAATGTCGTAATTTGATTTTCACTTGCTAGATTTTACTTGCCTCGGAGGTTTGCTGCAACTTTGTAGCAAGTGTGTCAGTTCTAGTTTCTACCAACAGGTGGCACAAAAGTCTAATCTTAGAAATCTCCCCGCCAGGCCGCCATTTGTAGTAGGTGCGAAGTGTGTGAAGTGGATTACTAAGATAATTACGTAAGTATCCAGTATGTAGAGATAATTTATATTTTAAACGTATATTGTTTGACAAAGTTGTTGAGAAAAATATACCGTGTGATTGTTCGTATAAAGTATTTAAATGTTCGGTTTCTAAACGGCATGCAATGCAATGCAAGTATATACCTGCAGAAGACTTACTACACTCACTTGCTGAAGACCTGCTGTAGACTTGCAATGCAAGTATATACTTGCAGAAGACTTACTACAAACTTGCTGTAGACTTGTAGTGCAAGTGGTATCCTTGCAAAGACTTGCGTCAAACCTGCACTAACTTGCTGCCGACTTACTGTGCACTTGTAGTGCAAGTGACAACTTGCAGTAGGCTTGCTGTGCAAGTAAACCCCTTGCAGAAACTTGCTTTGCAAACTTACCATACACTTGCACTACAGGCGTGCTGTGCTGCAAGTTCGAAGAGCGTCAACTAGGAAGTTTGCATCAAACTTGCATCCAACTTGCAGACTTGCATCACAAGTCTGCTCTAAGTTTGCCAGATTTGAATTGAAAATCTGCTGCAAGTTTATTGCAAGTCATTTTTGCTATCTGGGTTTAATATAAGTATTTAGGTATAAGTATTTAGCAAGTTTTTATCATCACATTCATTCAAATATCAATGCCGATAAATAACTATTAAAAAATAATTCTGTCATTATTCAATGTCTGTCGAAAGTCCAAATAAAGCACTAACGGTTAGTGGGTTAGTAGGGTAATGTACTATGCACAACACGGTGTTCAGTGTATGTACGTATTTAGATTAATTAACAATTTAAAGCCCGTTAGAGGGGCGCAGTTCAAAACAAAATTAAAGAAATCCATGACATGTTATTGCATGAGAATTTTTTGTTGTTATTTGGTTATATTACGACAAATTACGTATTAAGTACAATGGCTATTGTTTTGTACACATATTGTTCTAAATGTAGAAGTATGAATAGTGTACTGACTATACGCATAGGAAAATTCTTATCTCCTCTGTATATAGTTCAGTCAATAAAGGTTTTGTGTCAGACTAATTAGTAACTATGATAGTTGTATTGCTGTAGAACGTTAGAGCACAATATAAGGTGTATTTTCTCAAAAGTCCTCATCCCTCACCTCTTGCTTTCCTCTTTAGGAGGCGCTGTGGCTCAGTGGTAGAGTGTTCACCTCGGGTGTTTGGGGCCCTGGTTCGTTCCCAGCTTGGGCCGTGTGGATTTTGTGGTGGACAAACACCGTGCTCGTGGTTTTTTCCGGGGTTTTCCCGTTTCCTTCCACTTTCTTCATTCCACCATTTCATTCATTTCTCATCATCACCGTCTCCTTTAGCCTAACCGGCTTAACCGTGGGACGTAAAACTTAAAGATTTCATTTCATTTTTTTCTCTCTACTCCCTTAACCCTTTTAGACTTGCATTTTTTGAGGAAAATATTGACTTTCAGTTAAATAGCTACTACTTCAGTACTGTTCATCCGAGTATCATGGATTATACATAATTTTCTTCAGAAAAAAAAACGCATTCAAATGGGATCATACACATGTTTGCATCATGTACGCGGGAAGGGAAATTCGGGATAAAATAGAGAATTTTCCCTCCAAAAATCCCTTTTAAAAATTTGGTGTCCTTTGCAGCAACCCTGGCTACAGGTACCTGAATATAATCTACCTTGCAAAATGCTATGGTAGAATAGTTACAATGGAAAAATATTACTCAATTCTGCTTGACAATACCGAATTTCACATACAAATACGGAAAAATGGGACATATATAAAAATATGTTTCCAAACACAGTACTATACATCCAAGCACCGTGGTTAATACGTCATTCTTTTCAGAATGAAACAAGATTTTAAATGGTGCCATAAGGATTTGTTCTAATGTAGAAAAGAAAAGAATTTTGGGATAAATATAAAAGTTTCCCTCCAAAAATCCATTTTCTGAAATTCCGGGACTTCTGAAGCGGTACCGGCTACAGACGCTACCTTGAAAAAATACTATTGTCTATACATAATGTCTATATCTATTTTATTGCAATATCTAGAAGAATTACGATGAGAAAAAATTCTTAATCCTGAGTGACAATACAAATGAGATACTTTCGGAGAATCGAATCTAGTAACAGCACTCTTACCCTTCTAATATAGAAAGAAAATATGACAAACGAACGAACAGCTTTAAAATATATACATGATGCCATATATGTTAATATTTTATTTATAATGGTTATTACAAATTTTGGTTACTACATTTTATTGCTTTTTATTACTTGTATTATTGCTAATTAACATGGCCAATTTTGGTTCGGGGATTATTCCTAATTTAGATCACGGCTGTCCCACTATCCACCACTTATGGATCCGCCATGTCCTGGGCTGGCAACAATTGGTAGGTGCTTAACAGTGCAAAATAATGTACTGTTTACTGCAAAACCATAACCACGGACCACCCACCCCAAACACATTGAATGTAGAAAGTAGAATACAATATTCTACTTTCTACAATATTGTTGTTTATACAATCGACTGATAAAAGTCTGTTCTGTTGACTTGCTGACTGATAAAAGTCAATTCGACGCTCAGTCTAATCTGGTTAAAACAACATGCTACATTGTTCACACTCGTCATCATTAAAGTCGATAACATTGTCATAGGCAGGAGAATTATCGCAGGAAAGTCCATTGCAGTGTTCACATATGTAGAAACAATCTAACCCTACATTTCTACATATATTTAGCTCAAGGTTATTCACAGCTGCGAGAAATGAGACGAAAATCACCTGGTGTAAAGGGCTTAGAGCTTGGTACTGGTATCAAAGCTTTCTTTTAATATGCTCCATCTTCACGATAACCGTCACAACTCACAAATGACAGTGACATTTCTTCCGCTTGTGTTTACAATGTACATTTAGTGCTCAGTGAATTGCGACCACCACTGCACACAAGAAAGTGTAGCCAGCAGACGAGCTGACTATATGACCACCTCGAGTGGTAGTATTGCAGAGAAAGAACACACTCGAGGCTACATGTTGGCAGAAAGCAGTGTTATAGTGGGAAGTGGGCAGGATTTATCCACATTTTAATAGGGGATGATTGTGGGTACCGAGCAATAGATGCGTCAGTAACTTAGACACCAATATTTGTCGGATGCGCCCGTTCCTGTGTAGTGAAGGTTTACAAGGAGTGCAAAGAAAATGACGTAACCGTAACCCAGGGACAGAAGTACGGGGGTGTACGGAAATTCAAAACGTAGGGCGAGCGTCGCGTCAAACTGCTCGTGACAGCTAAACGATCTATCAGTGTCTGGGAATTACGTGACCAATACAATGGTGGATGCACAACACCCATATTCCACACAACTATATGGCGTACACTATGACGCATGCAGTTCCACAGCAGACTACACACTCGTAACATACTCCTTACGACTCGTCATCGCCGACTTCGTCGCGCTCGGGCACAGGAACACGCTAATTGGACCATGTATGATTGAAAAAGGGTGTGTTGGTCCGATAAATCACAGTTTGTGCTACTCCTCTAGGACGGATGTGTGCATGTGTGGCGCCAACAGCACAAAGCTATGGATTCCTCGTGCATGGTGCGTATTGTGTGGACAGGTGGGGGCGTTGTATGGTTTGGGGATGCTTCTGTTGATATGAACTGGGAGCGTTGGTGTGTATGAATCACAGTGAGACATCCGTTGTGTACGTGCACGTGTTAGAGAATCATGCACACTCTATAATGCAAGACTTCTACTTAAATGAAGACGGCATTTTCCAGGATGACAATGCACGGTGCCACCAAGCCAGGGCTACACTCGCTTTGCTTAAGGAACAATTCACGAAGCTGTAGTATACGAATTGGCCCCCTAACCCACCGGATCTTAATCCTATAGAACATTTATGGGATGTTACGGAACAAGCTCTGTGCACCATGACTCCTGCACCAACATATGCGTCTCATTGCGGGATGTCATCAGGAATACAGAGGTTGTTCAGCCTACGTTTGGCCGATTTCGTTCCTTCCCCCTCCCGGGCAGAATTGACTCACCCGATCTGGCTCGTGGCGTCCTGCAGTGTTGTGCAGTGGCTTTCTGGGAACGGAGTTGTTTTTCCGTGCGGATGACAGTAACGCACAAAACAGGACCATTGTTGTGAGTGTTGTGTTAAATTTGTTTTTAAGTGTGTGGGTTTCCGCTCTGTGACCAAAATGCCGCCCAAACTAAGTCGGTTTTGGGAAGGCTATGTTGTAACTCTTTATGACGCCCACTTTAGTGTTCCTGTCATTAGAAAACAGTGCAAGAAGAATGGTTGAAACATCGGTTTAACTGGAATAAAAATGTTATTAAAAAGTACAAGGGCAACGAAGCTCCACCATTTGGATCACCAACGAAGTTGCCTAGAAAGCGGGAATGCACCAAGGCCACCTCCACCATGCAGAGGAAACTTCGCAAAATGACAATGCAAGAAAATCCGCCGACACAAAGGTGTATGGTTAATCGTCTTGACGTCTTTGGGGACTGTGAGCCGGACCTTACACCATCAACTCAAGCTGGAAAAAGTCATGAAAGCTCGCGGCCATCTTCTCACGGATGCCCACCAAAAGGAACGAAATTATAATGCCCGGAAGCTGTACGAACGGCATCTGGCGAAACAAAGGTGGATGTACGTCGTAACGCTCGATGAAGCATGGATTTACCTTTCCGACTGCGGCAAACCGAGAGCCATCATGTACCGAGAGAAAGGCGCCAAGAACTTCAGAAGATGGGTCCGTGTCTGTAAAAAATCCTTCCCAAAAGGGTTCATGGTCGTTACTAGCTACTGTTACCGAGGTAAACTGAAGATTCGTAGGGTGGCGAAGAACTGCAAAATAAATTCGCAGTATTTTCAGGAGCAGATCATGCGGCCGATCTACGAGCACGAAATTCCAACAATGTACGGAAATAACGCCAATCTGGTGCGCGTTCACATAGACAAGGCCTCATCACATACCTCACGATTGTTCCTCGCATTCTACAGGGAGATGGAGGAGGCAAGTGGTATACAGGTATACCTTTCAATGAGGTAGCTGTTAAATCTCCAGATGCAAGTCCTATGGACTATTGTGGATTTGGATTGCTGAAGCGGGCTTTGGGAAAACGGCGTGTGACAACTGTGGAGGGACTTTGGAAAGCTGTGCAAAGGGAATGAGACAAGAATCCCCTCCCAGTTCTTCAGAGAAGCCAGTGGAAATTACACTGTCGGGCTATTGTTAGGAGTCAAGGGAAACACATCAAGCACTTACAGACCTGGCGCCATGGATTCTTCTAAATTTTTAGGGAAGTCGAAATTGGCCAAATAAAGACTGAACAACCACTGTATATGGTGTTAGATCCCCATGGAAACATATCAGTAACTACCAGAATCTATGTGTCGGTTTCTTCTTCACACATTGGGTCATTCGTCCTTGAATCTGCTTTTTTCTTTTCATCAGTGAATAGGCACTTGTTCCTGCTGTAGGTTCACTTTGGTTACGACTCGGACTCGGTCGACTCCTCTTAGAAAGGAAAAATGGCTTTTCATCTCCAACAGATCTCTTTTTAAATAGTGTTATGCTTTACAAAAGTCAGTTTAGCAGCATGTTCATTTGTTAAACGGTTCGTCGTATCGATATTCCCATATGTGCTAAAAATCCTTTCACAAGGAGCAAACGTGGCAGGAAGGCCAAGCACTCATATGAAGGGCATAGTCCATTCCAAGTTAGAGGAGACACCTTTGACGCAGTAGACCAGACAATTTATTTCATTTTGTGTTGTGCAAACTGGGTCAGAACTTCTGCCTCATCAACATCTGAATAAAGCCTTAAAATCTGACTCAGATATTCTAGAGTGTTTGATTGTTCTTCTGTGGTCAAGTTCTTGCCTCTGTAATTTGGATCTAGAATATTCGCTAACAAATGTACAGGACGCAGACAGATTTGCTTACAGTCCTCGAAGAACTGCTTATGTTTTGCTCTTCCATTTTCAGAACAGGAGCCCTTGAAACTATGTTCTGAATTTTCTCCCTCAGGTCGGAAAATATCTCACACACTTCGCTTATCTGAGGTTTGTCGCTTTCGATTTTAGTGATCTGTCCCAGAAGGCATTTTGGAGAATGAGAGTCTTGGTTGTTTTCTGCCTTTTCATCAATATACAGGCTTCTTAGTGCTGATTTGTTTTGCAGTAGACTGCCCAAAGAAATTTCTTGCGAACCCCATCGACTCTTAGCTGATAGTTTCATTGTAATTTGTTTCCCCGTTTGTTTGTCCCTGAATATTGCATTCACTACTGCACTGCCGTTGATTTCGTTTGTCACACGTTTTGTTTGGCCAGTAATGTGCTTCAGGCTGTCTATTTTCACAATGTTCTGGATATGCCACAGAACTATAAGTTGTGACATATGGATACTTTTCTTGCACTTTTCTCCATGCTGCTTTCATATATTTGCTGTGTTATCAGTTACTGTGCCAATAATTTTTTCTGGTCCTACTTGTTCCATCACATCAGTTATGGTTTCAGCATGTATGGAGCACAAAGTTTCGCAGTTTTAGTTGGAAGGGACTTATAAAAAAACTGGCTCGGGTGTGGTTACAACAAAGTTAATGATACTGTCTCTTCTCCTGTTTGTCCACTCATCACATATTAGTCAAAGTGATAAAGCGCTTTCAATCTTAGAACCACACTGTGACTTCATTCGATTATGCTCCATGTCCAGGAGGGAATTTGACAGTGAAAATAGACTGGGTATTTTCGATGTCAGTCGCATTTTTTGAAATATTTCAAAGCCATTAAATATTTCATTGAAATATCTCACTACTCTAACTATAGCTAATTAAAGCAAGAAAAAATAAAACGGAATCGACGAGGATGGTTTTCGAACCCTCGCGGGCAGAGCCCATTGTATTAGCAGTCCAACACCTTAACCACTCGGCTACCTCGTCCGTCATATAACCATATTTTGCTTGAATTTTACTTGAATTATGAAACTATAATTAAAGCAAGAAAAAAATAAGATAGAATCGACGAGAATTGGTTCGAATCCCTTGGATAGACTCATTGTATTAGCTGTCCAATGCATTATCCACTTTCTCTCTCTCTCTTTAAAGTTAACTAATTATCGAACATTTTACAGTTACTTGGTTTTATTTGATTTTTGTATTAAAAAATACAATATGAGAAGGGCAGCATTATCGTACATAACCGACGAAGATAGTTTGATTTTGACTTATAGGTCTAACCGTGGATGATGATAAAACTTCTCGAGCTTAATACACTATGAAATATTTTAATCTGTAGGCATTTTTATTTCCTGAGTTATTGGCCATCAAAGTTAGGATTGGATTTAGCGAAATAATATTATGTAATATGGTATGTTCAGTGGCGGTTATGGAGTTTTACAAAACGAAATTCACATCGGCAATGGTGGCGAAATCGGCTGCGCTCTTTACTTCCTCTCTGTAATCTCCACTGCAAAATAAATCTCCGGCTCCGGGTCTTCAGTGATTTTTTCATTTTAAAGGTACTCTTGAAATTCTATTATGAACTAATACCGTGAAGGCAGGACTTCAAGTGGTTGTCAATTGCGATGTGTCCTGCAAGAATTTTTGAATGTATGAAAAAATATGTGGGACTGTTAAGAGATGTAAAGTTCTAATTAAAACACAATTAAAAGGCAACAAGGATTTGTGTAATATATTGCGTGGTTGGATTTTAGCTTAGTGTTTCTTTCAGCACTGGGGCTGTATCAGACGAGAAACTACAGCTTAACGTGGAGTCTAAACCACATGATCTCTCATCAGGAATTGTAATATGCGTTTATTTGTGTGTCTGTGTGCGTGCATGTTTGTGTGTGTGTGTGTATGTGTTACAGTTATTTTTAATGAAATTGCAATTATTTCCAGTTTACAATTAAAATTATTCTGTCTTAGTATGTGAAATCATATAGAATAGAGGATGTGCAAAATTTCGCATTCTGCAATACGAGTAGACCCTATTTCTCCACATATTATGGAAAACAACTTTGTGCCCAACCTGTATGTGTTTATTATGTGTAAATTGGATATCAGATAATTTCCCTTTTTTCACTAAAATGGTAAATCTCTCTCTCTCTCTTTTTTTTTTGTGTGTGTTTGTGTGTGTGTATGAAAAATCTGGCAATCCTACTATGACGTTTCTAATATATTACTAACGCGTGTAAGATTGCCATTTCGCTGAGTGTATCCGTGTTCTGTATCAGCAACCAGGGGCGATCGGGGCAATCGCCCCCCCCCCAGAAGAACAAACTTTCTTATTTTACATATATAAATAAAACTCATCCCAAAGTTTGGAGCCCTTAAAAGTAGCAGTATGACAACCCACCGCCCCCCCAGAAGTCGGTCCTGGATCCGCCCCTGTCAGCAACGAGGGACCGCTAATTTGTAGGCCTAATCTATTGAGAAAAATTGTAAAGAAGAGACAGCAGGGAATCTATACCTCTTACAAGTTTACATAATTTAATAGACGACAAAAGAAATAAGTCTTGAGAATTTGAACTTCGACAAACTATTTTTTTTTTCATTTTACAAGCTTTAGAGACGTGTATTTTTTGTTCAATTGTTCACTAAAAAAACAATAATGCCTTTGTGGCAGAAACATGTAGGTATTCTGATCACACTGTCGATTGTCGTAGAAACATCCAAGGCTGTTTCAGGTAAAATACTGAATGTGCGGAAGTGTAAGCCATATCATTATATTATATTATGTATTTAAGGAAGTATTTTGTCATTCCATAAACGTATTTCAGTAGACAACGATACCCGAAGCCATTGTTCTGCCTGTTGAACATGAGCATAGTTGCTGGCAAATTGTCAACCTCAACCACGTAGTGTAGAGGAGAGAAGAGAGATTCATCATTACTTACACTCTGGGAAGAAAAACAAAAGCAATCTGGTTTACAATGTAACTCAATATTACTTTGTATTCATTCTAAAGTAAGCGCAGAAGTTCAGTGGCTGGGGTTCATGTATGAGATTGTTCCTTATTAAAAAGTTATGCCCTGGTGTCCCGACAGAATTCTTTGGGACGCAGAATTGTCCCGTAATTTGTGAATTTGTGTTTCACGTTCTCATTTTCAAATTTAATTATGTAAATGCCAAGAAACAATACCTATTGTCATACATACCAACTGGCAATACTATTATTTTGCGAGAATAATGCCAGTGGCGAACACGGAGCTCCATTCCGAAACGGTTGACGTCAACGCACCGTTAATTTTTTTAGTTTTATTTGCGGTAAGAGTCATAGCAGTTATAATATTGATTTTTGAAAAGTTTTGACTTCTGTAACATTCCACAATTTTTGGTAAAGATAATACGGAATAAGGCCACAGTAATACTTCATACGGCCCTAATCTGCTATGAATGGAAATTAGTTTTATCATTTCATTTAACGTACAACATACTGAAAAGAATATGTTCTCACAAAAGATGTAACGACTAAATGTGCATTTGTTATATAATACGATCGAAATGGGAAAGTGCCTTTTTATTTATTTACTTATTTTTAATAACTTTACTGATGATCTTCGTAGCATAAACAGAATAGACCATTCATCACGACATGTCTTTATAAGTTTTAAAGTAATAAATGTATACCCGATGAAAAATATTTTTTAAAAAATGGTAAAGATAAAATGCACTAGAAAGGAAAAATCAATTTTTTTGGTTTGCTAAAAAGAAGGAAAGGGAAGAAATGGATTTTTGTTAGGCTAAAATAAAGAAATGGATTTTTTGATGGGATAAAACGAAGAAATTGATTTTTTTGGTGAGCTAAAATAAAGAAATTGATTTTTTTGGTGGGCTAAAACGAAGAAATGGATTTTTTTGGTAGGCTAAAATGAAGAAATGGATATTTTGGTGGGCTAAAATGAAGCATTATTTTGGTGGGCTAAAATAAAGATATGGATTTTTTGGTGGGCTAAAATATAGAAATTAATTTTTTATGGGCCAAACTGAAGAAATTGAGTTTGCCTATCTTTTGTCTTCTTCTGTTTGGCTTTCCTTTCTTCCTGAATTTTTTGACAGGAGTGCTGGTGATAAGCACTGAAGGTGTCTTCTTTCGCTGTTTCCTTTGTTTCTTAGCTGCTTTAGGAAGAAGGGGTAGACCAATGTATGATTTTGCATTTGAGAGTTCAGGGTCTGAATGAAATGGTCTGGGTTCAAAAATGGAAGAATCAGGTTCTGGAAGTTTTCTTTTTTTTTTTTTAAGTTGTGCAATAGAAGGAGCAACATATGGAATAGAATGTTTAGGTCCATCAATACTCGGTTTAGATACTGAGACAGATGTTGCAGATGCTGAGTTAGACATTCTAGTTTTTGAATGTTCTGTAGCATCCATTCCATTTCTTTCGTACACTGTAACTTCAGGGGCATATTACCTTTCGGTTGTCAACGATGGCTCAAAATCAGAATCACTGAAAATCTGTCAATTTAATGGTACTTACCATGTAGCACTGAAATCCTTTACTGTGTTGCCGTGGTCACTCTGGTATATGCCACATTGAATATGGCAGCAACATTTTTTTATGCTGATGCTCTCTCCTGGAAGTGCAATCATGTAGTCATCACAACCATTGTCATAGGCAGTTTTCAAGTGATCATACAGAGCAACATTCAAAAGTTGCACGCGGTGCATTTTGTGCAGAGGAAATTCTAAGTGACTAATATTATTTTCTTTTCGCATGTTAACTGCTTCTAAGGTGATAGGAAACGAATGGTTGTCCATCATAAGGAAAGGAGTACTAGATTCTCCGCACTTGATCTCATATCTTTCATGAAATATTCTAACTATTTTAGACTTTCATGTTATAACTTTTTTGTAGACATTCAAGAACGATTTAACATTTGTTCTGTTGAAAGCAGATAGCCTCCCTGCAGCTGCAGGTTCTGCTTTTCTCAGAGAAAAATTAAATTTATCCGTAAAACTCTTGATAATGTCCTTGGCAGCCTTCTTCTTTTCTTGATTAAATCGGTTATGAATCTCCATAATCTCAATATAGTCATAGATTCTTCCATATTGCTCCATTCTTAGGCCAAAATATCTTATTTCTAAAACTTGAACATACTCCTTCAAATTTGAAAGCTACTGCTCTGTGAGTGTATTTCGGCACTTCACCAGCGCTCGCTGATACTATATATATGGAGCTTGCATCAAAATTTTATACTTAAGTCTAAAATTAACTCATAAAGTCTGTCTTTGTGACTAAATTAACCAATTACGCTAATTTAAATTGGTACATAGGGAACACACTTATTATGCCAAACTACCAATATAATAATAATATCATCATCGTCTTTATCAGCATTCGTTTCATCATTTATGGGGCGTTTACACTTAGTCGATTTAGTCGCACGACTAAATCGACTCGCTGCATTTGCCACTAAATCGAAGCAACTAGGCCGAATCAGATTGATGGATGTGTTCAATTATTTCAACCACAGAAAATAGAACGTCTTTTAATTCAGTTGCCAGTCGATTAGTCGCCTTCGATCAACAAACGATTAAGTTGAAGTCCCGTTTACACGGTCGATTAAGTTGAAAGTGACGTCAATTCAACTGAATCGAACGCAAATCGACTAAGTGTAAACGCCCCATTAGTATACTATCATCACAAATTCATGGAAACTCTTCTCGGAATCAGTGAAGGTACATTTTTCAATAAATGAATACAGAACCAAACTAAAAATACGCAGCGATAATTTGGAACCCTAGAGCATAAAAATGTATGCACCATGTGGAATCAATTCAATCGAAATTTGTGTTATTTATAAGGATACAGGAATGTATTCTCGATATGAAAAATGCCCCACTTTTCCAAAATTATTTATTTATTTTTCCGTCTTAGGAACTAGCTGCAATTTCATGGCTTCGTCAGAAAATATAATAATAATAACGATAAAAGAGCTACTTAAAGCAGAGCTATTAAAACAAGATGAGTTATTTAAAAATACACTTATAAATAACACTATGTAACACATTTTGTACTTGAAGTCTAATTGTTATTTTCTATTAGTTTGTGTTAAACGAAGACAGAAATTCTATATTATTTTGAATAAACTTTGTTTTTGTGACATATAGGACGAAATATGTGCTAAAAATTACCTCTGTGGACTACGCAATTTCTGAGGTATTTGAAGTTCATTTTTAGATTTTTCTCACCCCATCTGGCAACATTGCGCAGCTCTTGTACGGCTGTCTTATGCTGTAAAAGACGTGAGCGACAATACTTCGCGGAATATTGATAAAGTAGTAAGTGTATAAGTACTCTTTTGTCTCTAATTTACTTAGAATTGCAATCATTCATATATATGATACAAGTACTAAACATTCATGTAAGGATGAATTTGATTGTACCTTATTAAGTAAAGAGATTGTTCGAATTGGTGACAAAGAAAACTTATCCAGGCGGTACTGATAAAATGTAAAAGTTTAACAGTGTTTCCAACTTCTTGCTGAATTGCATTTTCATGTTGTTTGTAAGGGAACAGTCCTTTGGTAAGATTTGATATGAAACAATCTTCCTTCTCGATTTAAGGCAAGTATTTAAACTGTATAATATTGTGTGCCGTAATAGAAGTCTAATGTTGGCCTACATATTTCCTTTATTTCAGAGATAGCATCCCGGCACTACAAGTATTCTCCAGTCAAATTTTGCCACGTCTGCGGTAAATTCATCAAGAAAAGAGGAAAACGATACTTTTTACAATCATGACCCAAGATATGTCAGGCTTACAAAGCGTATCTTGGAATAGCTATTGGGAATTTATAAACCGTGGGTTCCACACATGACCTGTGAGCATTGCCGAAGAATTTGGATGGAACCAACTGACTATAGTACCAACTTCTTTTGCTACGTAGTGGACCCATCGAAACGACGAAGTGGTAAAAATGCAGCTAAAGTGAAATATCCCGACATTCTTTCGTTGATAGCTCCAGCTTCACACAGACCCTAGTATCCTGTTACGCCTCCACCAAGAAACCTAATAGCTCTGAAGAATATGACTCGACAGACACTGGTGATAAAGATATGAGAGATGTGTACTACGCATGTGATTGTCTGCCAGCAGAAAAGTACTATCCAAATCAGGACGATCTTAACGATTTGATCAGAGATCTTGGTCTCACTAAAGCGAATGACTAGCTGTTAACTTCAAGACTGAAATAATGTAATTTAGTAGACGAGCCCGTAAATGTACCGTATCGCTTCAGAGGTCGTGTCACAAACCTTTCTAGCGATGAAAGATTGGCTATGCTTCTGTAACAATGTCACCTAGTTGTTCGAATCAATTGGTATCCATTATCCAATGCAATCTTCTAAGAGTTTGAAAGCAGTGCTTCTCCACAATGGAAACAAGTATCCGTCTCTTCCCTTAGCGCATTCTGTAGATTTGAAGGAGGAATACAATAGTGTGAAGATCCCAT